>NC_066875.1:43325933-43445933 GCF_022985175.1 Labeo rohita
GGTCAACAGACACCCCATTATCTGCTGTGCTGCCTGTAATGGCCGTAGCCATCTTCAGTGTGTGGGCTGCATACTGTGCTCCAGAGGCCTCGCCTGTCCACGAGTCTGCTCCAGAGGCCTCGCCTGTCCACGAGTCTGCTCCAGAGGCCTCGCCTGTCCACGAGTCTGCTCCAGAGGCCTCGCCTGTCCACGAGTCTGCTCCAGAGGCCTCGCCTGTCCACGAGTCTGCTCCAGAGGCCTCGCCTGTCCAGAGTCTGCTCCAGAGGCCTCGCCTGTCCACGAGTCTGCTCCAGAGGCCTCGCCTGTCCACGAGTCTGCTCCAGAGGCCTCGCCTGTCCACGAGTCTGCTCCAGAGGCCTCGCCTGTCCACAGTCTGCTCCAGAGGCCTCGCCTGTCCACGAGTCTGCTCCAGAGGCCTCGCCTGTCCACGAGTCTGCTCCAGAGGCCTCGCCTGTCCACGAGTCTGCTCCAGAGGCCTCGCCTGTCCACGAGTCTGCTCCAGAGGCCTCGCCTGTCCACGAGTCTACACCAGAGGCCTCGCCTGTCCACGAGTCTACACCAGAGGCCTCTTCTGTCAAAGAGTCTGCGCCAATGCCCCCAGAAGCAGCAGCTCCGGCTGCAGAACCTCCTAAAGGGGCGGCGTTTTCCCAAGGACTCTCTGCCCGTCCTGTCACGGCCATGAAGGCCATTTATGACTTCCCTGCCTCACCTGCCCAAGCATCTGCGCCCATGCCCCCAGAGGTGTCAGCGCATGCTGTAGATCCTCCTATGGGGGCGGCGTCCCAGGATGAACTCTTTGTCTGCCATGTCGCAATCAAGAAGACCAAGGAAAGCATTCATGTACACACCGCTCTGCTTTGCATGTCATTAGTCCCGCTGTGGATATCTCTGCTCCTGTTTGCTCTGCCTGCCTCGCCATGGCTCCTTGCTCTGCCTGCCCTGCCTGCCCTGCAATGGCTCCCTGTTATGCCTGCTCTGCCTGCCTCACCATGGCTTCCTACTCTGCCATTGCTCCACGGCCCAGGTCCTCCAAGGTTCCATTGTCTGCTATTGCTCCACGGCCCAGGACCTGCAAGGTTTCCCGGTCTGCTACTGCACCACGGCCCAGGTCCTCCAGGGTTCCACTGTCTGCCACAGCTCCCCAGTCCAGGTCCTCCAGTGCTTCACTGTCTGCCACTGCTCCATGGCCCAGGTCCTCCAGTGCTTCACTGTCCGTCCCTGCTCCACGATCCAGTCCCACCTGCTCTACATGGACCTGGCCCTGCACCCCACCCCCTGTTTAGCCTCTGTTCCCCCACCCACCTGGACTGTTGTTGTTTTGAGCGCCAGGAGTCGCTCCTAGGGGGGGGGATTCTGTAACGCCAAGCCAGCAGAGGGAGCCCTCACCCTAGAACTGCCTGCACACTCCCTCTGCTGCTTCTATTGTTACTTCCTGTTTGTCACTATTTAAAGACTCACCATGTGCTCACTGGTTTGCGAAGTATTGCCAGTTTCATCTGCCTTACCGAGCGCTGTATGTACTCTGTTGGATTACCTGTTGCTGTTTTGCTTTGTTTATGGACTTCTGACTTTACGGATCACCCTTGTTTGGATTGTTTGCCTGTGTGGACTGCTTACAAGGTTTGACCTATTTTTGCCTCTGACTATCGTTCTCTGGACTACCCCTGTTGCTACGTTTGTTATATTGGACTGATTCCCCGGTATCTGACCCACTGCCTCGATTTACCTCTCTGCTGCTCGGATTACGTTTGTGTTGTGTTGTTAATGGACTGCCTTTCCTGTTTATTGACCCTCTGCCTGTTTATTTGTACACTGCCGCTGTTAATAAACTTCCGCATATGGTTTCAACTTCCGCCTCAGCGTCCACGTTACACAGGAGTTATAGGCATTGTACTAAAAGTGGCCCTGCCCCCTTTGAACGTTTTGGCGTCCCTTTGCCACGGTGAGTTGAAGGTTCAATTTATTTTATCACTTTTGATATTCACTCTCCAGAGAATCTTTCCGCACTGGTTTGGTTCTGATCAGGCGAAAAACCTAGGACTAGTTTGCAAAAGTAGGTTTTGCAAAAAATGCGAAATATTTCGTGAAACGATTTTGTACTTTCTATCGCTGTAAATTTTTAATCTCAATTTTTAGTATTCATTTAAAATGAGACAAATCTGCTATTTTAATTTCCAATCTGTTATTTATTTTAATTTTAATTATTCAAAAAAACATTATTTTATTTGAAAAAGTGAATCATTTTATTTTATTGACAAAATATTTTGGTTTGTCATGAAAATGTTTTTTTTAATTCGATCAGATAACATTTTAAGCTGTCAAATGTGCCTCACATGTTACAGTTTGCCCCATCTATGGGGCATGTTGTCACTTTTCACTTCCTTTCTTTTAAGGTATATAACGAAAAATGTACACACTGTACAACTATGAAACAGCATATTTGTACTAGACAAGTGCGAAATTAACGTGGATAAATTATACTCTGAACCCCACGTGGATTTACACAAACTGAGAGATTCAGAAAGTGTTAGGTTGTGCAGTTTTACATGGAAATCGCTCATCCGTGACCATTCTAACAATGGTCAAACAGGGTAACGGTATGAAAATTTCCTATCACGATTATAGTGACCAAAATTACCACGGTTATCAGTATTATCACGGTATTGTTAAAATGTGCTGGAAGTGTTTGAAAAGTACTTACACATAAATTACTTCAAGTTTTACATTTAAAAATCAACAAACCACAAATAAAATGACTTTTTGTTTACCTAATCAGTAAAACAATAACAGTACCAATGATGTCAGGATTTTAAATGACAACATGACTGACAACCTATACGGCATGTTCAAATATCTAAAGTAAATGATCAAATAAAGCTTTGAGAACGTTTCATAAAAGGCAAACCTCACATTTCAGCCTTTAAGTAAAGAAAGGAGTTAAGTCAAAATAATAACTGATTAATAAATGATTATATGTTTTCTATCTGCTCCTTAAATCTTATCTAACTTATCTGAATTGTTTAAATGTGTAGAATCCACACAAGCTTGTTTTTCATCAACTGGTCAAAATATAGGCTACAGCAAGGGCATGACAATTCGGTCTGTTTTTTGGCCAGACAAAAACTGCACACAAGCTGAATGTAAATGTAAGTCTCTGTAAATCCACTGTATGTCACTAGATGGCGCTTATGGAAAAGATGAATTACAGCTGTTTCCATGAACTTTGTGGATAAAGCAGTATTGCGATCAAGAACACTACTTTAGATGTTACATGGAGTGAAGATGAAAACAAAATGACATTGAATCTTTTCTGAAGACAACATTAGAACCTTCAGAGGTACATTCGTATAATTCATTCATATATTCATTAATTTGCATAATTCCCGATTTATGTTTCTGCTGGTGGGCAACCCCCAATTGCGAAGTGAAACGCACGGACTGCAAATACATTAGTTACCAAATACAAACATTTTGTCTATGAGAGTTGCGCTTCACTAAATAAAATGAATAAATACCTGTTTATAATAAGCACTTATTCGCGCGTGGGCAGGACAAAGTTTGAGGGCGCATATGTAATATCTGAGGGAGCGAAGAGCCATGATCACTATATATTTGGGAGAGCAAGCACGCTGCAATCCGAGAAATTCGTGCTAGCACCCTCTCATATTACAATAACGCACTCTTTGCATTTGCTAATAAAATAACGCCAAAAACTGCTTCAAATGAAGGATGAAAATGAGAATTGGGTCTCGTGTTTTTCCATGCATGCTCGATCATTTCCGTGGGGATCGGCGCCTATGCCATTAGCAACCTTTTAAAACATCCCAGCTTTTCTGCGTGCCGTGCGCAGATGAGACTGTTTCTTTAAATGTGCTTTATGCCGTTGCTGAACAGTATTTATTTATCATCAGTTGTTCAAATCGTGGTAATCGAATATGGTTTTAATGATAATTAAAATATGAAAAGGTAATACTAACCGTGAAGAATTGTATCATGATTTATCGTCAAACCGGTAATCGTTACATCCCTACTCCTAACTATGGACCCTTTTCAGAAGCCTGTGATGATGCATTTCAATGGTCATCTTCATCATGAATCCTTTAAAGTTTTTTATATTTTGATTTTTGAATATATGTATGTACATTTATAACACTATACTTTGTATTATATCACCTTTTCATTACGTTACAAAAAAACTAGTTAACGCTATGCGAGGGTATTTCTAATGCCGCGTCTATGGGAGGGACGGTAAATTTGACATTGTTCTCTCTTCTGACTGCCGATATCAGTCTCTCTCAATTTTTTTCCTTTGAATGAAAGTCGTGAAAATACCATCGTGTAGTTTTTCTTTTGCTATTTGAGCAAATGGGAATGCCAAAAATATATTTGTGGTACTGTCCCATTCACTGCTCTCGGATTTTACCCAACTATGACGACTTCTATGAGAAACCCGGAAATGTGAGATAGGTCCATTATGAAATCATTCATTGTAAGTCATTGATTAGAAAAACTACTTAGTTTATTTCATAGTATTCAAAAATATATAAATATATAACGTTACAGACAGTATAGATTAGACACACTTGATTACATAATTCACAGTGGTTTATGAGCTGTTTTGAAAGGTTTACTCATTTATGCTTATAGATCTTTACTGTTAGTGTTTTCTGCTGACTGACAACAAAAAAGCTACACAAAAGAAGTAGCGTGAGATAATAATGGCTGGACTTTCATCTGAGGGCCACTAAACTTTCCATGAGGTAATAGTTACTAAATATGTTGATTCTGAAGAAAATAGCAATGCTATTATTATTAGGTTTAGTCATCTTGGAAATTTTAGACTTATTTTAAGCATGTTAGTAATCAAACCATTCCAGTACCTATTCACCTCCATTGGGTGGGCAAAAGCAATGCTGCGATAGAGATATTTTTCAAAATGTCTTCTTTTATGTTTAACAGAAGGAAGGATATTTTACAGGTTTGGACAACACATGGGTGAGTAAATGATGACAGAATTTTAATTTTTAGGTGAACTATCCCTCTAAGTGATCTCCTACATGTCATCCCCTTGGTTTATATATGTCACTATGTACTTTGCTCAACAACAAAAAAAAAAAAACGCATTACAAGTAACGTGAGGTACGTAATTGGATTACTTTTTTCAAGTAACTAGTAAAGTAACACATTACTCCTGAATAAGTAAGTGCAGAGATGTTGTGTGCTTACTGCTTTGTTTTGAAAGGTTTACTCATTTTTGCTTATAGATCTTTACTGTTAGTGTTTTCTGCTGACTAACAACAAAAAAGCTACACAAAAGAAGTAGTGTGAGACTATTAATGGCTGGACTTTCATCTATGGGTCACTAAACTTTCCATGAGGTAATAGTTATTAAAAATGTTGATTTTGAAGAAAATATGGTATTATTATTAGGTTTAGTCATCTTGGAAATCCCAGGACAGCATGTAGATTCCGAGTGTGTTTTAATCCACATTATTTAAAGGTATAGTTCACCCAAAAATTGACATTTTGTCATTTACTCACCCTCATGTCATTCCAAATCTGTATGATTTTCTTTCTTCTGATGAACACAAAAGAATAATTATTTTAAGCATGTTAGTAATCAAACCATTCTGGTACCCATTCACCTCCACTGGATGGGCAAAAAAAATGCTGAGATATTTTTCAAAATGTCTTCTTTAAAAAGGAAGGATGTTCTGCAGGTTTGGACAACACATGGGTGAGTAAATGATGACAGAATTTTAATTTTTAGGTGAACTATCCCTCAAAGTCATCTCCTACATGCCATCCCCTTGGTTTATATATGTCACTAAAAAAGAAAAAGGAAAAAAAAATGCATTACAAGTAACGTGAGGTAAGTAATTGGATTACTTTTTTTCAAGTAACACATTACTTTTTAATAAGTAAGTGCAGAGATGTTGTGTGCTTACTGCACAAAACCAGATTCATTATTCCTCAAAATGAATAAAAACTGAAATGGAACCCTACAAGAATTAAATGTTAAATGCACAAATACTCTTTATGTATTTAATTCCATTTTATTAACCAGTGTCTTTACTGTTGACCTTCGATGATCCAATTCAACTATACTAATAAGCGAAAATGACTTTAGATACATAACATTTGTGTTTGTAGTGTTGAACTTTCTTGTTTCAGTCAGGAATGACAGCACAGATGAAAAGTTTGTTTAAGCTGCGCCCTCTGCTGTACAAATGTGAATTCACATTTCCTCCAGCCTGAGGCTTATTCATTTAGCTTTGTGTAAGTTATGTAAGGGCTTTTACAACTTTTACAAAATATTTTATACTTTTTATATTAAAAACAAACAAGCAAGTCCAGACCAGATGAGGGAAAAGTAGCGCAAAAGTAGCGTAAAGCATTACTTTCCACAGAAAGTAACTAACACAGTTACTTTTTAGCGAGTAACAAACCCAACACTGAATGTGAAGCAGTGCAAATAAAACTGCTGAAGGATTCAATTGTTGTGTTACATAGTAATGAATAAGCTGCTAAGAGTTTCTTGAAAACATGAAACACACAATTCTTTAAAGTAGGGCTGTCAAACAACTAATCGCGATTAATCGCATACAAAATAAAAGTTTGAGTTTGCCTAATATATGTGTGTGTATTGTGTGTAATTATTATGTATATAGAAATACAAACACATTCATGTATATATTTAAGAAATATTTACAATTATATGTAGTTATTATAATTTTTAAATAATTATATTATATATAAATAAAAAATATTTTGTACATAAAGAACATATTTCTCTTCGATATATACATTAATTTGTGTGTATTTATATATACATAATAATTACACACAGTGCACACACATATTAGGCAAACTCAAACTTTTATTTTGTATGCGATTAATCACGATTAGTTGTTTGACAGCCCTACTATATAGGGAATTGAGGAATATGGGAATAAGAGACAGACATAAAGGACAAACCGAAACCACAGAAAGCCATCAGAAATAAGTTATTAGAGAACAATATTAGTACTTGGTAGGACATCTAGTGGTGAACATATGAAGCTACCAGTGAAAAGTCACATTATCAAAACTAAATTTTACTTCAAACAAAATGAGACATATACAGTATAATAATGTTTACAACATCAGACCTACAGGATTTGCATACCTCATTTCATATAATTTTGTCCAGAATTTTTTTTAATCACTGTCAAGACCTGGAAGAGCTGATAATTTTGGTCTTTCTTTGCCCTGTCTCTCTCTTACAAATTTTATTTTTATTTACATGTATTTTCATGAGGTTCAGTCTTTCTGTTCAGTCTTTCTATATATATATGTATTCTCTAGGTCATGGACTTATTGAACCTGTTGTGTTTGTTGATGAGAAGCTGTTTCATGGCTGGATCACTGACATATTTTTCAAACATAAACCTGCTTCTGGATACTGTCCTGCTCTTTTCTCATCTTCTTTTTTTGAAGTGACCTTTTTCTCTGCCAGTTTATTTTCCAGCTGACTAACAGAGAACAGCAGACTGATGTTGTCGTTCCATTCAAGCTTCTATAAAACACTTTTTCTCGTCTTCTCCTTTTCCTTCTTTTTTAGCATGTAATTTTCACTGTCTCCAGCCAAACCAGCTTTTCTTTTGCATGAGGTGGAGTTTCATATTCAGTCTTTTTATCCTTTTTCATTCTTCTTTCTTGTCTCAGCTCCTCTACTACTATGATTTCTGCACTGTCTCTGTCTTGGTTTTCAGGACTTTCATCTTCTATCTTTCTCTCTTTCTTTGTCTCTTCCACTGCCTTGGTATTTTCTGCATGGCTGACATCCATCCAAGCAAGTTTTAGGTGTTATTGTGTTGATATTTTGTCAGCATCAACATTTAGGTAACATTTTCATCCAACAAAACACACAGCAGACAACTGTGCTTGGAATGAGAACGAGGCAAATAAAATACCATTCACTTTCGGGGAAGCAGCAAACTGACGTGTGAATTTTGTTGAATATGTAAGTGCAAATTTGAATGTAGATATGTTTAGCTATGTAATGGAGTTTTGTTATTATTAATTTCACTCCAAAATATGTTATATATTTGCATTATAAAGATTCAAACTGTGTTGTAACAAAATGTTTCACCATTGTTCAAAAGTTTGGGGTTTGTAAGGTTTTATGTTATTGAAAGAAGTCTCATGTATGGCTGTATTTATAAAACAGTAATACTGTGAAATACTATACAATTTAAAATAATTATTTATGACATTTAAACTCAATTTTTTATGATTCTTTGATTCTGTGCACTTTTGATCAATTTAATGTGTCCTATAAAATCAATTCCTTTCAAAACAAACAAAAAACAACCTCTGTACAATATGTGTAGAGAACAAATAATGTGGAAAGGCTGAAAACAATTTGCAGCAAACGCCTAAATCTGCCTCAGTATTCAAATTGTATCCAAATGCAACACTGACATTGAGTTTGTTCAGAAACAAGGCAGAAACAAAACGTAGTGAAAAAAATTCTAACATTAAAAAAGACAACCCTAAATTAATGATACAACGGCATAAGAGTCATCTGAGCAAAACTAATAGTTAGGATGCACATTTTACACATGGCTAACTCAAAAATGCAGCAGCAGAAATCTGCTGTAAATGAAGAGTAAAGATGTATTAACAAGTCTTAGTTAGACATTTCAAACTTAAAAATGTAACAATACTGATTTTCACTACTGATCTCAGACTTTCGGATCCCACAGAGCACATTGTGTTCTCCTAGTACGGTTCATGAAGTGCCACAAGGGGGCAGCGGATGGCTGTTGTTGCCCTGCAGATACTCGAACACACAAATCACACAGTTTCACACACACAGACATCCGACTGACTCTTCTCAGCTCCTTACAAAATGACAAATATTTACATAGTAATCTGGGCGCTGAATCAGTGCCTTTAAAGAATGCTTTGGAGAGTTGCCACCTATTTCCCGGATGAATGCGCTTGCTCTCTTCTTAAGCTTAATGTTGCTCATATTTATGACAAACCCTGATATATAGTGTTTTGTTCGTAAGGGGGTTCTCCGAGATGCTGCCGTGACGTATGCGGCTCTGCGCCAATCACAATCCTCAGATCAAACATAACCGACCAGCACCACTTGTCAGTAAGAAAAAAAAAGACCCACCGCGAAATGCAGGTCCATTTCCCAGCAGCGGTGAATTAAACCGAAAGCGTTTCATATATAGCTTTTTGTGCTCCGTTAAAGGATTATATCACCATTTCTGCCTCCGGAACATTTTGTTTTCATCTCCCTTCGTGTTTTGTATTATTTCAAGGATGTCGGTGGCGGGGTTTAAGAAACAACTGCACAAAGCGAGTCAGGTAAGGAGACGCCCGCGTTGCACTCGTTATGTTACAATACACAAGTTCTGAGGGTCTTAACAGGTGGATATGGAGAAAGCGCTTGGGGGTTGTTTAGCTGAAGCGGTTTGGTTGGATCCCGTGTTTCTAGAGGCCGGTCAGAGCGGCACAAACGCTGTTGAACCGCTTAACCTGCCATCTGAATATTTGTATCAACTTTGTAACATTTGTATTAGCGCTTTTGTTCATAAATCTTCGCTCAGTGTGACGTAACCATGCGTTTTTTTTTAAATTGTTGCAAATTCTACCTTAGCTTACTGTTGTGAGGCCTGCTTAAATGAAATCAATTATGTTCATGAATTCACATTAAATGTATTGTTATTATAATCAGATATAGGGGATGCCCTGGAGCTGAAATGTGGAGGTGTTATCACGACTCATGTTGCGTGATGATGTCATTTTTTATTTCTTTTTTTTTTTTTGCTAAGATAGCGGTATTGTTATGGTGTCACGTGTGACCAGGCAGGCAGTATATGGCAAACGGTTTTGCCATTTATTGCTTAAAAATTGCTAATGTTTATATTTGTGTTACTAGTAGTGTTACTTATTCCAATTGATATGCTTGAATGCTTTTCATTTATGAAAACGTCATTTCTGAATTGCTCACTGGAACATTCCATTTTAGAATTTTGCAAACATTATGGGAATGTTACTTTTGAATGTTCTCTGAACATTCTGAAAATAAAAACATTTCAGATATAAAATATTCCATTGATGATGTATAAATAGAGTGTTTTCAGGACGCGTCATCAGTCGGCCATATTGGCGGCACTGAACGTAAACAATGCCACTGAACTGAACAAAACTTGCATGTTTTGCTTATTACTGCTGCTGAAAATGGTCAGCTGTTGTCATGTTTTGGGCTGTACTAATCGGTCGGACCGGGAGAAACATTTGGAGTACTATAGACTGCCAAAAGTTATAACAAATCAAGGCAAGTGAGTGCTAAAAGCAGTTTGTGGATTGGCCAAACTGAATCAGGATTTCCAGGGAAATTTTTTTTGACACGATTCAGGTTTGTTCTCATCATTTCTAGTCAGGTAGGTAAAATATTAGGCTAATGTCTTAATTAATTCTGCTCGTATGTTTCTTTACCACTTCCTCCTTACTAAGCCCTTTTCTATATGATTTAGCAACTTTCACACATTTTTTTTCTGTGGTTTAGCCAGCAGAAGTGAGCAGAACAACATATTCAGTAGTACATTAACCGTGCAATCCATGCTGTTGTTCACATCCACGTATCTCCAATGGCCCCGCATCCTAGTAACTGACCAAATTGTGATGTAAGTGCAAACCCTCTAGAACGTTTTTGTGCTAATGTTTTCAGAACATTATTAAACACCTTATAACTAATATATAACTAATATAGAATAAACATTCTATTAACATTACTGGAAGAACATTTGTTCATAACTTTGAGAGAAGCTTGTCAGGACATTAGCTAAATAGGTTAATTTTATTATTGCGATAATATATTGTGATTGTGTATGATTTGGTATGATGTGGCAGTACACAAAATCCAATCAACGTCTGATGCATAGAACCAAGTTCCCACTCAAAATGCTTCTTTTTCAGTAATCAATTATCTTTATAAGTACATCACAATACGGAATAAACTATGAGTCACTACTTCAGTTTCATTGCAACTTTAGTTATTAGTTGTGCGAATGGTGTTTACTTTGTTAGTGGTATTTTCCGACATCATAGGTTAAACACAATGTGTCATCACTTAATGCTGTAGAGTTAATGAATGATGCCCATCTGTTTTGCCAGAGAAATCACAGTTTAACACCTGAATAGCCCCTGACAATAGGCACATTCAGACTGTAATTGTTCTACACTTTCACTTCTCTGCATCATTTGCCCGTTCAGAGCTTTACATCCCCTTCTTTGAATAAAGACATTCAGTGGAAGTGGAGGATGTGTTTGTTTGAGAGAACTGTCAAATTGCTCTTTACCTGACTAATGTTTTGCCACATCTCAGGTAGTAGATGGTTCTACATCATTAAACTTTAATGATGTGGCTTCATATGTGCACCTCAAATTATAGTGGTCTGATACTTTACTGTAATTCCTGTAATTTACAACTGCAGTCATCAGAAACTGTTAAATAAGATTTAATGCATAACTCTTCACAATCTGCATAACTACAAGCTAAAATTACATTCATAATTAGCCGTACTTGATCTGCATGTAATGTGACAAAAAAAATTGTGATCAAGGAATCAAATTTGTCTTACATTTATAAACTAGATTGTTTTGCATCTTCTAAAGATGCTTGTCTGTGTAAAACTCATTGGCATGATGCTAAAGTGTTGAAATTGATAGGCAGAGTGTTGCTGCGCATTTTCAAAGGCGTTATATGGGATTATATGGCGTTATATTTTAAAGTGTTACTATGGTGTGTCTGTGACTTTCTGGTCTGTAGATATGGCTCAGGTCACTCATTTTTGGTTAGGAGTTTTTTTTTCAAGCCACCAGTTTTAGGTATTAGCAATAAAAAAAAAGTGATATTGCCCCAAAGAGATGTCGACCGATTATCGGTGCCAATATTAAGCATTTTTATGATTATCGGTATCTGTCATTTTCAAAACCAGTTTGCCGCTAAAATAATTTAAAAGCAATTGAAGAGAGTTTTTGTCAGAGCCCTTGTTTTTCTTCATTTTAACATTAATTTTCATTTTTACACCAGACATATATATATCGGTTATCGGTCCTAAAAAACACATATCAGTCGATATAAAAAATCCTCCACAGTATTTTTGTTTTGCTTTCTAATACAAATATAAAAATAACTTAAAATGCAAAATAAAGATCTTTAAAGGGATAGTCAGTTAGTAACTAAAGATAGTTAGTTTCACAGACAGGGCTTAAACTAAGCCAGGATTTGGCCATAGTTCAATTAGGACATTAAAGTATTTTTTTTTTTATTTTTATAGTCATGCCTTAGAAAAAACATTACTGGTGTGCATCTTGAGACAAAAAAGGGCACTGACATATTTCAAGATCAATCAGTGCAAGTTTCTTTCAGATGAACTACATTTTAGTCTGGGACTAGGCTTAAGCCTTGTCTGTGAAACCAGAGGATAGTCTTGTTTCCTGAGAAATTAAACAAACATTAAGTGAGTTTATGATTAAAACAAGAACAAATATGTGCCAATGAGGTATGAAAAATGATTATTTTCATGACTTGCTCTTAAAATGGTCTTAAACTCTTAAATTGACCTTCACAAAACCTGCAGAAGTATAACGTATGTTGTTGTATCCACAGTCTAGATAGTAGTCATTCCAATCGTATGAGCAAAACTGAAAATGCATTTTTTCCTTATATATGTAGCCTCACCAAAGCTTATCTCTTAGTTTGGGTGTTGTTTTTCATTTTATTGTTTTGGAGCCCCATGCTGTGCCCACTAGAAGGTCTGCAGTTAATTTTTAAAAATATTATGATGGTACACTGGTGTTTTGGTGAACTTACAGTGGATATTTTCCATTGTCTAAATGGCTCAACAATAATGTTTTTTTTTTTTTGGGTTTTTTTTGGTTTTTTTAGCCCTGCTACGGTAGTTCAGAAGTTTACTTGCCCTAGTGATATTTCCATTGACCCTGAGGCAATATGATATTTTTTGCTCTTTTTACAACTTGTTTTCATTTGATGTGACATAAATAACGAGTATTTTGAATAAACATCAAAAGTAACACTAATCAGAGCTGTTTTATTTTACACAGAGTAAAGTCACATTGAGATCACATGACTGAGCTAAATACTCTCTTTAAAACAGAAACCTTCTATAATTGGACACTTTCACTAGTTAAATAAATCATGCCTGACCATGAATAGTGCATTTCTACAATGGCATCAGTTGCCTTGGTATTCACATTGCTATTGTTTATGTACACGTTTAAATTTAAATGGTGCATTTAGACAGACTTTTTTAATGCAGTGAAGCAGATGTACTGCATGCATGAATGGGTGCCGTCAGAATGAGAGTCCAAACAGCTGATTAAAAACATCATGTAATCCAGCAGTCCGTGGAATGAAAAACTGCAGGTTTCATTTTTAGGAGAACTATTTCTTCAACACAGACTTTCGCAGTGTAAACAACTGTTGATACAGATATATAATCTTTTTTGTCTGGTTTATACCAGCACATAGTGTTTTCACACTTGCTGCTCATGTACAAGACAACTGTAATGAAGCCCTGTGTTACAGTAAGCCTACAGTCTTAGATGATCAATGCAGTACTGCTGGTTGTGGACACATTATTGATTATGGATAGAAGCAGCACATGTCATCCACCTACAGGTTTATTGAGAGTGGAAATGCAATGCATGAAAATAAATTCAGAAATTCAGCATAGACGCTGCTCAGTGTCAACCTGTTGTTTTTGAGGCATAAGTCAACACTTTAATTATGAATATAAATGGTGTTGAAAGTCATATTTTAATGTAATATTTTGTTTAATATTACCCCGTTTGCGATCCTTGCATGCATAGGAATCCAAACTGCCTTGATTGGCTCTTAAATGTCAATATTTCTAATACAAAGTTCACTAGTTGTCATTATATGACGTCACTGTTGAAACAGATTTGTACAGCTGATAAGAGCTGGGCAGGCAAGATCTTGTTTATAATCTTGTCCCTTGTCCTAAGGCTCTATTCTCACTGTTTTCAACAAATCACTGTTTAAATAAATGCGTCTGGTGTCTGTGGATCTTTTAAGACAGCAATTATGCAGTAAAGCTCAACTGACCTATCAAGAATGAATACAGGAAGTTTTAGGTGGGATTTTCCCACATAAGCAGCACACCAGGATCAGAGTAACTTAGTAACCAGATGTCAACATGGATCAGGTATAGGCGTGTGTGATAGTATGAGTTATATGTCAACCTGGCAAAATGATTCATTGCTCTTGTACACACAAGTCACTGTAATTGTGAAGAGTTTTCGTTTTTTATGGATTCAGGAAACCACCTTATTTACACATGCAGGTATTATATAGAAAAAAAGAAATTAAACATTTCTAATTGTGGTACAACATATACAGTCATGACCAAAAATATTGGCACCCTTGCAATTCTGTCAGAAAATTGTTGCAGTTGAAAAAGGTTTTGGTACTCACATGTTTATTTATTTATTTTTTTGCATTGGAACAACACAAAGAAACCGAGAAGAAAAGTCAAATCTTATACAATTCCACACAAAACCCAAAAAATGCACTGGACAAAATTAATAAACAACTGAAATCCTTTGCTTCATGTAACCATGAATAAGTTTCTTACACCTCTCTACTGGAATTTTGGACCACTATTTTTTTTGCAAACTGCTCCAGGTTATTCAGATTTGAAGGATACCTTCTCCAAACTGCTTTTGAGATCTCTCCACAGGTGTTTTGTGGGTTTCAGATCTGGACTGATTGCTGGCCATTTCAGTGTAATCATTTCTGAGTGCTTTTAGAAGTGTGTTTCGGGTCAATGTCCTGCTGGAAAACCAATGACCTCTGGTGGAGACGCAGTCATCTTTCTGACACTGGCCACTACGTTGCACCCCAAAATTCTTTAGTAATCATCAGATTTTATGATACCGTTCACACAGTCAAGGAATCCAGTGCCAGAAGCAGCAACGCAATCTTTGAACCTCCACCATGTTTGACTGTAGGGACTGTGTTCTTTTCTTTGAAGGCCTCATTTCTTTTTCTGTAAACAGTGCCATGATGTCCTTTACCAAAAAGCTCTACTTTTGTCTCATCTGTCCACAGTACATTCTCCCAGAAGGATTGTGGTTTTGTCACAAAGTTTTGTCTTGCTTTATGCCTTTGTGTCAGCAGTGGTGTCCTCCTGGGTCTCCTACCATAGTGTTCCTTTTCATTCAGATGGCGACGGATAGTGCGAATTGACGCTGTTGTACCCTGTATCTGCAGATCAGCTTGAGTTTGTTTGGAAGTTAATCAGGGTTCTTATCCACCATTCAAACAATCCTTCATTGTAATTTTTCATTCATTTTTCTCTTCCCTCCACATCCAGGGAGGTTAGCTACAGTGTTATGGGCTGTAAACCTTGATGATATTGCGCACAGTGGACACAGGAACATTAAGATCTCTGGAGATGGACTTGTAGCCTTGAGATTGTCCATGTTTTTCCACAGTTTTTTCTCTCAAATCCACAGACAACTCTTTACACTTCTTTCTTTTCTCCATGCTCAGTGTGACACGCAACTCAAAGGTTAAGTCAACTTTCCTCCATTTTAACTGGTTGCAAGTGTGATTACTATGATAGGTGCCAAATCATTTTGTCCAGTCCATTTTTAATTTCTGTGTGAAATTTGATCAAGTTTGACTTTTCTTGTGTTGTTGCAGTACAAACAAAAACAATTAGCACGTGAATACCAAAACATTTGCAATTAGAACAATTTTCTGAGAGAAGTGTTGTGTTTTCTGAAAGAATTGCAAGGGTGCCGATAATTTTGGCCATGACTGTACATACAGGGTTTAGACAAAAAAATTATAGGAGTTAGTACAATTTGTGCAGGCTACAGTAAATAAAAAAAAAAAAAAAAAAAAAAAAAACATGTTGTGATTGTCTTTTATTTATCTTTTCATTGTCTCTATTCTCTAGATTGTATGTTAGTGTAATATAAGTTGTGTTTAGCAGTGTTAAGTACAAGCCGGGAGTGAAATAGGTGACTTGTCAGCCTTCCAATAAGGACAAATCATGCGAGCCTGGTTAGCAGGAGCATCTGTACCACTAACAGCTCAATTGTTTGGTGTTTTTATGGATACCAGTCTTTACGATTATGACTGCAGATGCAAAAAATGGCAAGACTTTATCAGTGAAGAACAATAGTGGGTAAAAACTGATAATGAATGTTAAACACTAAATTCAAACAACAGAACTACTGCAGTAAAGTGTCAGCAAATCTCCATATTTGCATTGAAGACCCTGTTTCTACAAAAAAAGCTCATAAACCAACATCGAAAAGCTGCCATTGCTGAAACTTTAATTAGAGACACCAAAGCTGAAATTCAAAAAAGTTGGTGGCATAATCATAAAACCTGGACAGTTGGAAACCTCTATAGATATTTTTGGAGAGAAGTGTGAAAAGCAGATTTCCTCTTCCAACATCTCTGAAGCAACTGGGAGATGTTTTGATAGCCAACAGTCCAAGGAGACTATTTGGATGTTGTATGAATCTATTTAAATAAGGTTAGAAACTGCCCAACCCTTCCCTATATAGTGAAAAATAAATATACTAAAATGTATTTGAAATGCATTTATTTTATGCTAAGTGTACTACAAATACATTTACATATTTATGTACTTAATAAAATACCTTGCACCCACTTTTAGCATACTAAACTGGTATACTTAAAGTGTGCTAAATTGGAACAACTAATGTTGTACTTAATGCACTTAACTGTGTGGAAGTGCAACTAAAGGTGCATACTTAATCAAGTATATTTGATTGTGCTAAAGTGGAGCTATTGTGAGTATGCTTTAGGTACACTTTAAATATCTTGCATTTAAAGACTGATATTATTCAAAGATCATACAATCCTCATCAATAGTGACATTAAAACACATTTTAGGCTTAATATTAAAAAATTTGCATTGTGCACAAGTAGTACTCCAAATAAAGTTAATTTTTAATTTCAGGAAGTCTCAAACAATCTGTCAATAAATATGTTAATAGATTTAAACTATACTTATATTTAAAATATATTTATTTTATACTATTACTTTTTACTAGGGTTGTTTTGGCTCTTTACATTATGCACAATACTTTCTATAATTGTTTTGTTTAAGCTTCATTTCTCAATTTGGAACAGAGACAGTTTTTACAGGCTTCAGTCAGAAAATCTGGTGGTTGCTTCTTAATGCTTTTATATTTATATGTTTTGCAGATACTTCAGAGCAATTGCAAGGTAAATGTTTTTTTTGTTCATGCATTTCCTTGAATTAAACCCATGACAATGGCGTTCCTGCTGCCTGAAGCCCTAAATATACTTTTTTCCTCCAAAATACACTCCATCTGATAGCGTGCATGAACACAGGTGCTTGTCAAATGATTCATCCTTGTCATCCTTGAAGTAAACTTAATGGCTTAATGGTTTGTAAAAGCCTTTTCATTATTTGACAGGCCTTTTAAAAAAATGAATATAAATATATTTGAAACATTTAAAAACAGTTTTTTAGATTCTATTAAAAATGTCTGTCTTTGGCATCGAAAACTGTTTGACCAGTAAGATTGTAGCTGTATGTTTCTGCGAACTAAAAATGAGCTAACAAAAATGGTCTTAATATCACCCTAGATATGCTTTGTTGTCTTGAATTTGGTCATTTTTCTCTTTATGTAGCTGCAGAGAACTAAACTGCAAATTACAGAAAGTTAAAGTGTTAAAGCAAAATATATTTTCAGTGCAAATTAAACTCAGAAACCAACTGTGAAATCAGGGCCTGATTGCAGGGAACACACAGTCCTCTGGCTGGCAGAGAATGTGCGATTTATGCGAAAACAGCAGTTCCTCTTCACAGAAATGAGACTAACTGGCAGATGTGTTTACACAAGACTTCAGCTCACTTACTGCCGCATTTATTATTGATTATATGCTATCGATCCAAGCACCCACTCCTGGAGAAGAACATCACTGTGACGAGGCTGATCTCTGTTTATTACTCACATTAGTGAGTGCTCCCACGGTCAGCTGGCACAGTAATGGTTTTACTGCAGATGGTTGAGAGCAGACGCTACTAGAGTTATTCTAGCTCACACTGGAATGTAAACCACTTATATGGGCCACAGTCTGTTTTCTGCTCTGTCCTCAGCTCTTCTGTCTGATATCATTGTGAGCATAAGACGTTTTTAAAACTCTGTGGATTGTATGGCTTGCATATTAGGATTAGTGCGTTGCAAATGTTTGAAGTGTTTTAAAAGTGATTGATGGGTTTTCTAAGTAAGCATTCTTACTTGGTTTTTCAGATGTTATCTTCCACAAACTGCTGCGGAGCGCTCGTCTCCATAGACATTTTTTATTTATTTTAATTTTTTTACCTTCATGTTGGTCCATGTCTGTTTCTTTATTATGACACTTATTATGATACTGACTATGATAATGGCGATTTTCACAAAAAAAAAGTGTCTTATGGCATCAGATGACTTGGAATATAGAACTCAACTACTTTTATGATATCTTATGGTGCTTTTCTCCCAATTGTGAAGCTTAAAAATGTCAGTCAAGTTCTGTTTAGTAAAAGGGTCATCGGATGGCCATTGTTAACAAGTTGATATGATTCTTTAGGGTCTTTGTGAAAAGTCTATAACATACTTTGGTTAAAAATTCTCAGTGGTAGTGTAAAACAACACTCCTTTTACCATGTCAAAAACAGTTCTGTTCACAGCCAGCCATTTTGGTGCATGTCCCTTTAAATGCTAATGATCTCTGCTCACCCCGCCCCTCTCTTCAGGTGAGAGAGTGTAAACTTTAGCCAAATTTAGCAGCAGAACTTGGTAACTAGTAGGGATGTCACAATTCACAATATAATATCGAACCGTTCGGTACGACATCCATGGTTCATGGATAAATTCTATACTCATCATTCTATGTATGTCGATTAGCAATTTCTTATGAAAATACACAAGATGGCTTAAAGAACACAGATAAACCATATATTATTGCAGACGAGTGTTTATTGCCCTTACATTTCATCATTCAAAACATTTATCGTTATATCTTGTTTTTATTCAGTTACAGTTATAGCAATGCCTTTATTTATTTATTTATATATATATTTTTTAGTGATGCCTTTATCCATATTAGAGAAGCTGGAACAGAACATCATTAGTGATACTTCTTTGCATATGTGGATTTTCTGCACGAGGGCGCCCTCTGGGGTCCAGTATGAATAAAACCAATTCTATTTTGGTTAAAAATCAAAATAATAATATCTCTCTCAATAGAAAAATTAAGCAGACATATACTAAACCACACTTTTTACAGTGTACAGGTTTATGGGAGTATTTTAATTTGTTGGAAAAAAAAACCCACACTGAAGTGGCAAGATATCAGAACCGAACCAAACCAAAAACCATGGTTAAAAACCAAGGTACGTATTAAATCGTGGACTAACTGTATTGCTGCATCCCTAGTAACTAAGCACATTAATAGGAAAGGTGATTTGCAAAGATCCTATGGACTTCTATGTTCATTATTACATCCAACAACAAAACTCCTCAATTGCTTAGGAGACATTCTTGTCTTCCCCTGCTCCGGCATCGAAACAATGGCGGACTGTTTACAGCTTACTCAGGGCGGGTCTAAGGTAAAATGAGTGTGTCAATCAACAATTGTGGGAGGGGCCTGTGCAGAACTTCAGAACATCCTGAGCTGAGAAAGGGGTTGTTATTATTAGGAAATTAAAAAAAAAAGCACTGGGTTGATTTTTATGATTATAGGGTGGATGTGTACACACATTTATCTTCAAACAACATGTAAAAGTGAATTTTGCATCCAAAGACCCTTTTAAGGAATAATTCTTAGATTTTTGGCATATTTATTGAGGCTTCCATCATGTAAATGTTGTGACGGCAGTTGATATTTTGTGAAGTTATGTATATGCAACAGCTTTTCCAGAGTGTTGGATTGTGCTATTATTTTGTTTAAAACCTTGTTTTCGCACAAGGATTACGTGTTATGATAGAAGTCTCCTCCCTGATCACTATCCAACACAGTCCCTGTGAAAATAAAGCAGGATGTTCCCAGCCGTGGGAGAGCATTTCTTCTCTTCCACTGCTTTCTCATTCAGGAAGTTCTGATTGGACAGAGCAGTAATATTAATTCTTTATGCAAAACACATCAATCTATCTATCTATCTATGTCTGTCTAGATGGGTAAACATTAAAGGTCAAGCACCGATTGAATTGCAGTATACTATATTATTTCATAAATATACAATTTAAGATGTTACACCGTACATTGTGTCTTGGACACCATTGTGATGTGAAAAGAGAGTTTCACATCAAGCACCCTGATGTAACCAGTGTTACTTCACTCTCTCAAATGGCAGTTATATGAACTTTCCCACCACAGGGGAAGAGGCTCTCTCAGCGTTTCACTCTGCCAGGCTGTTTAAGTGACTTTTAACTGCGTTGATAAAAGGTCGTCCTTTCCTGAAGTGCTGTGCCTGATGGATGGGGTCATTTTAAGTTTTTGGCTTTCCTTGTAGGCCTGGAAGAAAGAAACGTCCTGGCATCAGATGCGAAGGCTAAGAGAGTAAAACAAAACAGGCTTTCCTCAAAGAGGGCAGTATTTTCTCATGTTCAGCATAGGGCTGGGCAATTTTTCAGATTTTATCGATTAATTCAAATTGAATGTTTTGCCACAATTCTATTTTATTAGAAATTGAGGAATCGTGATTTGGAATAGAAATATTACCAAACGTTAGAATTAGAGATTTCCATTTTGAAGCAATTTCCTCAAATTATTTCTTAACATAAAGGACAAATTTGTACAAGATGTAGTTGTGGTTCGCATGCATCTTTTATGCAAAGATATTTAACAAGTGATTTGGTTAACATTTACATCATGTTGGCAACTGGTGGTACACTTGAAATAGAATTTCTTTAGCTAGAGGGTTAATAAAGAAAAAGTTACTCAAATGATGTTGTAGTTAGTTTCAAGTTGGCTAGTTAAAATTCGTGTAAAAAAAAAAAATCAATCAAGAATTTAATTTCCTGCTGTATTGCCTAGCCCTAGTTCAGTGGTTTTGTCTGGATTTTTATTAGAGAGAGTGTTTTTTTTTTTAATTATAAATTATAATTTTTTTCAAATTTGGTCTGTTTCAGACGGATGTCTTTTGTTTTTATTTAGCACTAGTTACCACAGAAAATGATACTGTAATCAATTTAAAATTGAAAAAACAAGGCTTTTTTGGCATATTTTTGCGCATAGTTGTTACAACGGATGTACTAGAAATGAACTATTCTGCTAGTAGTGAGTATTTGTTTTTTTAGCAATGGTGCATTTAAAACAACCTGATCTCATGATGAAAACGTACCTGTGCAAACTTTTTCGCAAGACGCAAAATATGTACTGCCATGTACGTTGTAGGGATGGGCGATATCTTATCGTTTGCGATATACGGTAAACATTTTCCCCACAATAAGAATTAGTCTTCCCGCGATAATAACGATAAAGTCTTCAGTAGCACATATGCGATACAGTTTTGCATGTGTATGAGCCTGTTTACAAACCTATTGTCAACAAAGATATAATTTATTGACATGCTTTTTCTCTAAATTAACTTCATAAAATAACATTTTGCAATCAGACGTGGCTTCATATCACAGAATGAGGCAGAAATCATACTGTTTTATAGTATTATATGTTGATTAGCATTGCATTAATTGAAATGAATTGAAATGTTTATTGAGTGGTGCTCAGTAACTCTAATGCTCTGTGTCATTTTAAAATAACGTACCATTTGTGCTACACCTAAACCTACTCGATAGTATGAACAAAATTTTTTCGATCTCTCATCTTTCAGCTTTTTCATCGTGAGTCATGTTTTTCACAGGATTCGTACCCAAGGATTCCACATCCTAAGTCCGATCCATGCCGACTGAGCTACCGAGCAAGCTTGTTAAGTTTGTTATATAAAGTGAAACATATGGAGCTGTAATCATAACTGTGTTTGAAAACGATTACAAGTACTTGCTGTTTTACCACCTCTAGAGTTGATTTCTGTTGGAAATTGCAGTGATATGTATTTATTGGTGCGTATTTCGTGTCTTGCGAAAAGTTCCCACAGGTATGTTTTTGTCATTAGATCAGGTATATTTAAAAGGAGATGCAACTTTCTTGAGTGTTTTATTGTGCTGATAGCATGCAGTATTTAAGCATAACAATCAGCATGATTGCAAACCCCTCTCTGAGGTGTTTTGTCTCTGTAAAGCACTGCTTGTGTACAAATCCTCCACTACAGTGTTCCTGTAATTATGTAAAATCCACAGGTTTATGTATGAGGTGTTGTGGAGAGATTGAAAGACAGCGTTTTGCTTTGCGGTGCGTGTGTTCACTCCCAGGTGTCTGCCAGAACACTGCAGTAAATGTTGTGCTTAAGTATATAGTTACAGTAGGAAAAAAGGTCTGACAACTTTGATCCTGTGAACTCAATGTTTTGCATTAGCAATATGTTTAATGTAACCACAAGTCTGTTAGTCTAAACACTTGTTACATTGAAGTGCATCATCCTGAATATGCCACTCAGCATTGCAGACATTCTCATGAGAGGTTTTAATAGTTTTGTGCGATAAAAAGTTACTACTTTCACAACTTTGGTGCTAGTAAAAAAAAATTATTTTATTTTTTTAATGAAATTAATACTTTTATGCAGCAAGGACACATTAAATTGATCGAAAGTGACAGTAAAGACATACATAATGTAAATTAATAAAAGAATCCAGGAAAAAAATAGTTTCCACAAACTTATTAAGCAGCACAACTGTTTTTAACAGCGATAATGATCAGAAATGTTTCCTGAGCAGCAAATCAGCATATCAGAATGAAGGATCATGTGACAATGAAGACTGGAGCAATGATGCTGAAAATTCAGCTTTGCATCACAGGAATAAATTACATTTGAAAATATATTAATATAGAAAACAGCTATTTTAAGTTGTAATAATATTTCACAATTTTAGTTTTTGCTACATTTTTGATCAAAGAAATGCAGCCTTGGTGAGCATAAGAGATTTATGTATTTTTTTTTTTTTTTTGCACATCCCTTTGTTTTTGCTGCATGTTGATTTCAGTGTGAAATGTTTTGAAGCTGACCAAAATTAGGGCCCTATGAAATCTGTTTTATTTTTTTCCAAATTCCGTTTTTTCAAATTCAGTGTTTTAGCATGTCTAATTATTTGAATGCATACTTACTTTATTCAAATTTATTCTTAAAATAGCCTTATGAAAGTTTTTTTGACCCTCAGAAATTCTGTGTTATGTATTTAAAATGTTCTGGTTATCAAATGAATCATAAAACAATGATTTAATTTATCTTTTAATTATTGAAAATTATGTTGTTGTTTTTTTTGTTTGTTTTTTTGGCAAACAAAGGGGAATGTACTACTAAAATTAAAACATGGAAGAAATATTGTGTGATGATACCCTAAAAATTATGTTTGTTTCATTTTAGTAGTAGTAGTAGTAGTAGTAGTAATAGTAGTAATAGTAGTAATATTCAGTAATTCAGTGTGTGTAGTAAACAAGACCTCTTGTCTGCACCATTCATAAAAAAAAAAAAAAATACATACAGAACATGCAGGATTCACATTTAAATGGTATTTTTGCGGCGTAATATTTACAGATACTAGTCCATATTACAGTTTGATTTAAGTGTAATGACCTACTTTTGATTAATTCATTCAAACTTTGACAAATTCCATGATATTCCGCGTTATTCAATTAATTCAGTTTTTATGACTGGATTCCGCGATTCCGTCCGCATTTTCCGCATCGCAGAAATCGTAGGGCCCTACGAAATTCAAGTCACGCAAGTCTGTTTTTGTGATCAGTCATCTCTGGTACTTGTGGGCGTCCCTGCTAGTTGGCATGTTATTGTGGACCGGGTGACATTTAGGAGCCTGTGTAAAGCATTCCTGTTTTTGTGACCTTTTATTTGAAACAGCATTGATGAATCAGTTCTTGAAAAGCTAGAATAGGAAACCTGTCCCACCCATGAAAAAAACACACCATTGTTGTTGTTATTTTTTTATTGTTTTGTTTGTTTTTGCCTGTAAAGGAAAGGGACTCATCGGCCAGAGCTGTTCCATTGATCGTGCCGCATTGTCTTTGGGTTCTCTGGGGAGGAAGAAGGTCAGAGCGCTCGTGCTGTGAAACTCTTTCACAAACCGCTGTATTTTTACTCCAGTACGCTGCAGGAAATTACACTTCTGAGAGAACATGGAGTCTGTGACTATCTTTTCTCAGACGTTTGATGTACGGACCTGCACGTCCATTGAAGTACGGTTTTCTTCATTCAGCTACAGTGATTTGTTTTTTTTTTTTTAATGATGACACGAAATGAAGAGGAAACTACTTAGTCTTTTTTCTTACTAAGCACAATTCTTCTATACATTTCAAATAATTGGTTTTATTCAAGTCAAAAATATTATATAACATCGCTGAACCAATCTATGCACATCATTTTACACTAACATTAAATCATTTTATGGATTAGGTATGAATTGGGTAGAAATAGCTCTTTAAATTAATAATTTTCATTTCTTTTAGTGTATTAAGAAAATATAATTTATTCTTGTATATAGTTTATTTTTGTCATTTTTTTTAGTAGTTTTTCTATTTAGCTTTAATTTGTTTTAATTTTAATCATTTTAGTACTTATTTACAACTTATTTCACTTAGTTGTAAGTCACCAATTCTTTTATTTAAGGTTTTAATCTAATATTTATATTTTATATTATTTTAGATCAATTTCAGTTAACGAAAATGAACCAACCTATGCAAATCACTTTACACCAACATTTTATGGACTAAATTGGGTAGAAATAGCTCTTTAAAGGAATAATTGCAGATTACCATTTTTTTACAGTGTCTTTAGAAAATATTATAGCATTTTTTGGAATTAGCTATTATTTTATTTTGATTTTAAAGTAATTTATTCTTGTATATGGTTTAATTTTGTCCGGTTTTTTGTAATTTTTCTATTTAGCTTTAATTTGTTTTAATTTGAGAGATTTCAGTACTTATTTACAACTTTTTTCACTTAGTTGCAAGTCAGTTCTATATTTTATTTGTTTTTAATCTAATATTTATATTTTATTTTATTTTAGATTAATTTCAATTAGCAAAATTTTTTTTAGTTTTAGTTTAAGTTAATGAGAATAATAATGGACCAAAACTGTGTGTGCAGGAAAAAAACTAATATTAAATACTGAATATTCACTCGGAAATTTGTGACATTGCAGAAATTCATATTCAGTAATTCAACATAAAATCTATTTACTTTCTTAATACACATTCCTGGTCTTATTCTGAGCAATTCAAATTTTTGTGTCTTTCATCAAAATGTAATAACCTTATATCATTTTTTTTAACTGAATATCCTGTTTGACTTAATAATGGATTACGAGTGTCATTTGACGTTCATTCTAAGATGTGACTCCAGGCAGCGTGTAATTAGTAAATGAGTCAGAATGATGTTTTCCTCGAAAGGAGAGTCACACCACACCGACGTCAAGTTGATTTCACACTCTCTTCTCGTCTCTCATCATGTGCAGTGATAATAAAGCACTACTGGATCCATAATGGAGTTGCGGTTTCCTGCTGCCTTCAGTGACGGTTATTATCACAGACACAGCTGTGTTCAGTCATCATTATCACCGCTAGACTTCCACAAACCTGTTGTTTCTATTGTGTCTGTAATGGATTGTAGTGAAACTCAGCCTCAGGTTACAAAGCCCACTTCATTCCTTCACTGACGAACGTCAACACGGAATTAAAGGAATATTGCAGGTTATCTTCTGCTTTTGGTCTGCAGACCACATATTGCACACATTATTAGCGCAGTACTGTAAAGGCACCTGTCTTTTGTTTATACAAACCGATTCAAACTCCTAAATTATTGTCTGTGAGGTAATTATCAGAAGCAGTAAATAGACATTAAGTCGTAAATAACCTTTCAGTACATATTTTTTAATGTAACCATTTGTAAATGCTGTATTACATGACCAGAGAGTCATATTAGAAACATGGTACATTAGCAAATGGTGCGTTAGCAATGTAATTTTCTGTGAACATTTCAGCTTATCAATCAAATTAACATTTCGACCATAATTTCTAGATACATTTCTGAATTCAGAAATCTAAAAATGGTATGGTACTGTTTTTAAAAAAGAGCTGGACTGGACTGACAGTTTTAATCCATCTTGTGTTGACAGTTTATGTTGATATATTACAGAAGGAACAACTAATGAGAAAACAGAATGTACATAAAAGTACATTGTATTTAATTATCATTTTAAAATAGTGTTGTGGCTGTTAAAATTTTGTCTGCTCTTAAAGGAGACCTATTATGCCTCATTTTACAAGATGTAGTATGTGTAATTGAGTTTCAGCTCAAAATACTCCACAGGTCATTTATTAAATAATTTTTAAAATGCTTATTTTAAATGGAGGCAGAAACACGCTGATTTTGTGCATGTCTCTTCAAATGCAAATGAGCTGCTGCTCCCCGCCTCCTTTTCCAGAATAGAGCTTTGCCTTTACTGCTTCTACATCAGATATTCTGCAAAAACCTTCTGTTTGGTTTTGATTATCATGTCTATCATGCTGAAATCATGCGTTTTAAAGCCATATTAGTTTAAATTACTGAACTTTTGCGCGCACACATCTGAAACACGTGCACAGAAAGTGAATATTAAACTAAGTTCTCTTTCATGTCTTATTGCGCTTAAACTGTCAAATACACAGTTTACGTTAAAAACACGCATTAGTTACAAAACCAGTCGGTTATGTCTGTGAAGATAAACAGCTGGGAAAGAAATCACATGTTTATATTAGATCTGTCTGGCAGCAGCGTAATATACAGTAAATAAATCAAATAAATCCACTGCTGTCTTGTCTCTGAGGCTGGGACTCTAAATAGTATTCTGTGCTCGTCTGTGCAGCCAAAGACAGAACAGTTAGAATGCTTTGCTCGAACGTTTGCTGTTGCATTAAAACTAGCACACTGTTGTCGCTTGCAAAAACCAAATGGCTGTGCCGTGGCTGGAAATATGCAGATTAAGGAGTGGTAATATTATAATATGTTCCCTTACTAAGTCATGGGGGAGCAAAATCTGACCAGCATTTTTCACATGCTTGCAGAGAAAGGCTTACCAAAACAAAGTTACTTGTTTGGTTGTTCTTTTTCACATTTTCTGGATTGGTAGATGCACTTGGGACCCAATTATAGCACTTAAACACTGAAAAAAACATGGAAAAAGTCAGATTTTCATGATATGTCCCATATAATTGGATTTTGAACCCTGTAAATCAGCCAAAACGTTCTGAAAAAGTTGTTTTTAAAAGTATAGCTAATGATGTTTTGTTGGACGATTGAACAGACAAACATTTCATATGTTTTGTGTATGATTAAGCCAGGAATGTGCTTTAAAAAATGTAAGGTCATTTTTGATTTCAGGCTGACTTTAATCATACATTTATGCTTTCTCTTTTTTTTTTAATCTAATTCATATAATAGTGTCCTTCAAGGAGACGTTCACTTCCAGAACAACAATTTACAGATAACGTACTCACCCCTCCAAGATGTTCATGTCTTCCTTTCTTCAGTCGTAAAGAAATTGTTTTTTCTGAAGAAAACATTTCAGCATTTTTCTCCATATAATGGACTGGTATGGTGCCCCGAGTTTGAACTTTTGAAATGCAGTTTAAACACGGCTTCAAGCAATCCCAGATGCGGTTGTAAACTAGGGCTGGTATTATTATATAATAATATCGATACAACGATATTATTATATATCAACGATGTCTCCTAAGAATCACAATGTTGATCTCTATAGTCAGTACCATATGATAATCAACAATATCGGAAAATGACAAATGATAGGCTAAAAATAGGAAGTCGCCAAATATATTTTAAATAGCCTAGTAGTTACCATACACTTACCTTTTTTGTGTTTTTAATGCATGCATACACCTTAAAGCGCATCATTAAAGGTATTATGGATAAGACGCAGACTGTATCTGTTTTCATTGTGAGAAGTGTCTTAACAAACAACAAATGCGGTAGCCTTTGACTACAAGTTCAAAATATCTTTAGAAATGTTACACATTTATATATAACAGAACAAAAATAGTAGACATACTATAATTAAGCGAATGAAACAAAGAAAAGCTAATCAAATGTTTAACGCCAAAAAGAAAATAACTCGACTGCAGAGTGTGGACCGCATGGCACAAAAAACAAAGTTTATTCAGGATACAATGAATCACGTTTTAGATATTCAGTTTATTGACAAACTGCCTTAAACAGTAACCCATGTTGGTTATTCAATAAATTTCTTTTGAAAACAAATTATGTTGCGTTCAAAAATAAATAAATAAAGATCAGCTGCGTATGGAAATCACTGTCAAAATTAAAACCAATATGATTTCAATTTTAGACCCAATATAATGCTTAAAAAATGCTTAAAAATGCTAAAAACCCTCTCAGACGGACTGCTTGTTGCAGGCACACATAAGAATTTTCGGGCTGCAAAAGACATGAGGGGAAAGCGACGTTCGTTATTCTTCCACCACGCAAGTGGATTCTCTTCTCCGTCAATT
This sequence comes from Labeo rohita, assembly GCF_022985175.1. Taxonomy (NCBI): domain Eukaryota; kingdom Metazoa; phylum Chordata; class Actinopteri; order Cypriniformes; family Cyprinidae; genus Labeo; species Labeo rohita. The sequence continues at coordinate 43,354,675 of NC_066875.1, forward strand.
TCATCCTCCAAAAGATAGGCCGTAAGCTCAGCCGCTGCCCGATCCGCCTCGCGTGTGGGTTTTTTTGGGGGCTTTCCAAGGAGACCACTCAATGTGTTTTTTTTTTCTTTTTCAAAGGTGTTTCTTGAGCGCTCGTGCTTGGTTGTTCTTCCTCAGTATTCTTGTGGTTTTTCTTTCGAAGGCAGTCATTAATGGCATCAAGCAGTTCATTCTTAGTTTGCTCCAATTCGTTCAAATTAAAGCCACTTCTGTAGCGGGGATCAAGCATAGTGCTGATTCGGAGTAGGTGTGGCAGTGCGGGATAGGGCGGGGTAGATGATATTATCGAATATCACGATATTTTTAAAGGCGATAATCGATAAATTATTTTTGCCATATCGCCCAGCCCTATTGTAAACGATCCCAGCCGAGGAAGAAGGGTCTTATCTAGTGAAACGATCGGTTATTTTCAGAAAAAAATACAATTTAAATACTTTTTAATCTCAAACGCTCATCTTGTCTTGGTCTCCCTGAACTGTGTATTCTGGCTCAAGACAGTTAGGGTATGTCGAAAAACTCGTATTTTCTCCCTCAACTTCAAAAATCATTTCAAAATCATCCTACATCACTGCGGAAGTACCGACCCAGTCTTTGCAAAGTGAACATGCAAAGAAGATCTAACACCGTTGACAAAAAATGTAAAACAACGATATAGGGCTATTTTGAATTTTGAGTTTTTCGGGATACCCTAACTGTCTTGAACCAGAATACACAGAGTTCAGGCAGAGCAAGGCAAGATGAGCATTTGACATTATAAAGTATATAAATTGTATATATATATATATATATTTTTTTATTTTTATATTATTATTTTATTAAAATAACCGACCGTTTCTTCCTCGCTTGGGATTGTTTACAACTGCATTTGGGATCGTTTGAAGCCACATTAAACTGCATTTTGAAAGTTTAAAATTGGGGCACCATAGCAGTCCATTATATGGAGAAAAATGCAGAAATGTTTCCCTCAAAAAACATAATTTCTTTACGGCTGAAGAAAGAAAAAAAGACATGAACATCTTGGATGACAAGGGGTGTGTACATTATGTGTCATTTTTTTGTTCTGGAAGTGAACTTCTTTCAGCTTTAAGGTTTCTTATATATTGTCATTGAGCAGTGTAAGTCACAAGGAATACTACCATATGAGGCTAATTTCTTTTGTGTGTAATGGCTAAATTTAGCCTGACCTAGTTGGTTGCTAGTGAGTGGAATTCGAGGAAGCCACAGAGACTGACATGATCATGGGTATCTTGGGTAAGAGAACCTCATTTCAGGGAGGAGACCAAAAACTGGCAGGCCTCTAGATTTTCCATGCTTAATATTTTAGAGTGTGTAATCTTAAAACACATCATTCTTGTGAAGTTTCTGAAATGTCTACTTTCACCACAGATAGAATTTTCTTTGGGAATCTTTTAGGGGGCAAATCCATCTTCATGGATCTAACATTTTGGGTTATGGATGTGGCATATAAATTCTTAGAGAATGTATGCATTACTAATATACTGAACCATCTGTTTATATTTTAATAAACCTTGTTTATAAACCCCTGTTTAGGGAAATAAGCAGGCATTATGGATGTGACAAAAAAGGACACCATTTTTAAGAGACTACATACTTTGTATGATTTCTGCAAATTAAAATGCACAAACCAGACGCAGTAATACACAACAAATACAGAAGCGATGGCTCTTCACAGAATATATAATTGTTGTTTTATTTTAATTTTGATCTGTCTATTTATGACAATTATTAACGGTTATGGATGCGACAAGCCTGAAAACAGCACTTACCAGACTATGGAAAATCATGCACTAAAAAGAAAAAAAATGCTTTAAACCTTTAAGAGAGACCTCACATGAGTATATATGACATCTGTGGTATCAGTATAGTAAAAACCTTTCATGGTAAGGTTGACATTTGCATGGAATTACCCTAGGGTCTTTTAAAAATCCACTTTGATTAAAAAAAACTGCATTTGTCAAGCCATTTCATGGGGCGTTTTTAATTTCATTATTATTTTTTTATTTAATATTTAAAATATATTTGTATCTGTATCTATAATAATAAAGAAATAATTAAAATGTAATATTTAATATAAAATTAAATTAAAATACAGTAAGAAATAATATTGTGAAATATTATTACAATTTAAAATATTTTTCTATTTTAATATATATTATACATATTCCTGTGATGGAAAAAAAAATCTATTTTTTAGTAATTTTTGCCTGTTTTGTCAGGTAAAACTGGTATTACGTGCAGCATGCTAAAATACATACAGAATCACTTTTTAAACTACTCAGATTAAACGATGATTAAACATTATCATTCATAATAATTTTCCTTTTAGAGCCATACGGCTGCAAATGTCCTGGGTTCTCTCTCGACTCTTTGTCAGGCTTTTTGATGTGCGTTTCGTTTCATCCTGCACTCTTTAGATGTGTGTAATGGCCTTACATGAACACAGCAGTAGTGCTGCCTGAAAAAACATCAGGAGCGTTATCTGTTCAGTATCCGCTCGCTGTTGTGAGACAGCCGCCCAACGTCGGCGACACATAGTTCAGAGGGTCAGGTCAAATCTATTGTGGTTTATTAGACAGGAACAGTTTGTGCTGATGTTATTTTGTGTTGACAGATCAAATTATCAGCCAGTGATGTTTCTAAGGCCACCACAGAATAAAACAGAGATGACTAAAGACCTTGGGGTTAAAGGAAAACTTTGGTCATAGTTCAAGTCTTAGATCTTGTGCTTGGAAGTTTATTAAAATGACACAGTTTCTTAAATGTATTTTAGTTATGCCGGTCTGTCTTTACTCAACTGATTGTGATCTACGGTATTTTTTGTGCTAAAATTTCAACATGACATTTTACAAAAAGCTGTCTCTTAGAACTGTCTTAAGTTATTGTCTCTGCTATATCAACAAATGACTGGATTTAAAGCAGTAGTTCACCCGAAAATGAAAATTTGCTGAAAGGCCATTTAAGATGTAGATGAGTTTGTTTCTTCATCAGAACAGATTTGGAGAAATTTTGCATTACATCAGTTGCTCTTTAATGGATCCTCTGCAGTGAATGGGTGCCGTCAGAATGAGTCCAAACAGCTGATTAAAAACATCACAATAATCCACAAGTAATGTAACTAAGATGTTTTTAAATTCCAACTACTGCTTCAGGGTATTTCTCTGTATATACTATATTGCATTCTTCTGTGACAAATTCGTCTCGTCTGAATCAGGAGAGAAATATGCACAGATCAAGCACTGTTTACAAGCAGAAACAGTCCAAAGCAGTTCTATACAAATATGTGGGTGGATTTTGATATGAGAGGACAACAGGTGATGGACTTTTTTTTTTTTTTTTTTTTTAGCACCAGCTCAACAGGATTTAGATACAAAATTTTCACCTTTAATAACCTTGTAGTTTATGAATAGTATTGTTGTGATATTAATATGAAATATTAATTTGTATGGTTTTGTTGCACACTGTTGTATTGTGCGGCGTACGGTTTGACTTTTGTGTAGGTTTGAATATCAGTTCTGTGTGTTTCTGAGCGTGTAGGAGGTTTATCCTGTTGTGTGCTGCACAAAGGGGCCTGATGTTACCCAATATTACTGAATCACTTAATTACTGTTAAAGTCACGCTAAGAGTGCATTTTATTCTCCTAAATGTTCAACAGAAGTCTTTTGTCTCAGTACATCTTACATCATCAAGTTACATCATATATCCTTAAATTCTACCAGAAGACATCATTTCAGATCAGCTTCCTGATTCTAAAACTGTAACATCAACTGTTTTCTCAGAGGGGAAGTTAAGGAGGTTTCTGTTTTTTTTTTTTAATTTCTTGGTTGAAGTTAGAGGTTATGTTGACACATCAGCTATTTAAACCCCAGTGGACTGACACACTGTCTGTGTATGCTGTACACGAGCCCATCAGAGTCCATGAGAACCACTGTTGTAGGCTTTATATCACCATCAGTGAAATAAGATGTATAAAATATAGATTATATTAAAATATTTTTTAATCTAATAATGTAATGTGTGTGTGTGTGTGTGTGTGTGTGTCTGTATGTGTGTGTGTCTGTATGTGTGTGTGTCTGTATGTGTGTGTGTCTGTGTGTGTGTGTGTGTGTGTGTGTGTGTGTGTGTGTGTATATTAGAGGTCGACTGATATTGAATTTTACTGATACCGATAACTAGGTTGTACCACACTGGCTGATATTGATTAATCGACCGATAGTTTTTAAAATGGATACTGTACGGAAAATAAATAGTGCTCTCCTATTTAAAAAAAAACAAAAAACAATTAGCCTACTGAACCATACTTTGTAAATGAATAAAAATATTAATATTAATTATATATTGATCATTACAGTTAGTTCATTGTTCATTAATGTTAACAAAAGCAACTAATTTTTTTTAAATCTATCAGTACAAGCTGAAATTAACACACTATAAGAAGGAACAATACTTATATTCAACAGCTTTTATCAATCTTAATGTTAAAGATGGACATGAAGCTAAAGATGGGCATCTTAAATTATCTACACAAAGGCCACAGCATTGAAATTGCATACATTTGGATATTGTGTACTTTCACAATTTAACTGCTTCTATTCTAGAACATTTGTGGTTATCTAATCAAAATATAAAAATATGTTAGTCACACAACGGGCAAAAGTGCAGCGCTGCGTCTAGAAGAACTCGCAGCTATCCGGTATCACACACACTGGATGCTTTCAATTCAAGCGATGGTCTACAAGACTTTATTTGATCGGGCAAAAGTATACTGCTGTCCTTTCTCCACTAATGCAGCATCTAGTCAACAAATTCATTGCTTAGTAATGACATTAAAACATGCACTACAGTATACTGTACACACCGTTTCGTTGTTGATGTTTTAAGTCACTCTTTGAAGTGTCCCGCTCTGTGCAGCGCCCAGTGTCACGTGTCTACACAAACGGCACGTGCTGTCAGTGATTTCCGCCTCTAGAGGCCGCTCTCATGCTGTCTAGACTATAGGGACTTTGCTGAATAATGACGACCTTCTCAGCCGCCCCAGCAACGGACCCAACCCGAAAAAAACTATCGGCATGGATTTTTGCCGAAAAAACAACTATCGGTGACGATTAATCGGCAAAACCGATATATCGGTCGACCTCTACATATAATTTTGTGTATATAGATTTATTTATTTATACATTTGGTAAATATAATGTATAGTCAGATGGTTCCAGATTTATTTAGTGATAATAACCAGCTAATTGAACATGTAACAGGACACATTTATTCCACCTTTAACAAGTGAATCTGTTTTCTCCAGTTGACAACCCTGCTATTTAACTGACTGTGGTTCATGGTGGTGAGTTGTTTGTTGTAGCTGCTAATTGGACAGATCGCAGTAAAGCAATCACTGCTTTGAAAGACATTATCACTTTTCACAAGGTGTCACGCTGTTGTCTGTCGGTGCTAATTAGCGAGCGCTTTGCTATCTGTCATGTGTTTTTTGTTTTTTTTTAAATCCAGGCCAGAGTTTGGTTTGCATGTGCTTTCTGTGGTTTTCCACCCTCATAGACGGAAACGTTTTCATTTCACTTGTTGACTCTAACAAGCGTGTGTAGCTTTGAATATGTCTGTGCCCTTGATTTAATTGGGTGTTTGTTCCACAACACAATGTTTGTTTATAAGGCAAAGTGCATCATGCTGGAGTGAGTGTCTTCACTGTCTGGACTTGTGTTGCAATTTCCTTCCTCGTTTAAATGGAGGAATGCGTCGTTCATTCCTCAGTAAATTGAATGTTTGTCCATGAAGAGGAAATGAGAATTTTTTTAGTGTCTGTGAGACTAAGGCCTCCGTCTGCTGAATCAACATACCATGATTCAGAAAATTACTTATCAAATTTAAAGTGGTCAGATCCAGGGATGTGTGAGACTAATGATTTCAAGGGGGAAACATTATGAATTAAAGGGAACTAACTTTCTTCACAAAAGTTTTGTTGACATTTTTAATGCTATATCCATGTAATGGCAAATAAAATAGTGTTTATTCACCTTATTTTTCAGTGGGAAAATAGGCCGTTTTCTGTGAATGTGCGAGACTTCCGCTTCATTAGCCACTGTAAGAAAATAACTAGAAGAATAACAAAGTGCAGTAAATGGTAAAACTGTTTGCATTACAAACCACTGTGTTCATAATTAAGATAATACATAGATAGATTCATTGAATTCACAAACCTGCTCTTACGGGAAAAATAAGGTGGATAAGCACATCTCTGCTTTGTTTACAGTGTTAATTGCTGTATTTCTGCTTGCCCAAAAGCGTCACCTACTGTCAGGGAGTGAATTTGCATTTCCATTCAGCCCATTTGCTGCTTTTGTTGCCTTCATTGTTGTAAATTTTAAAATAAGATCAGTTCCTAAAAAATATCTGGAATTATTTGCCACTTTAATTTATAGTCGAAGTATTTCAAATGGATTGCATTTACACACAATGTTTGTGACTGTCACCTGAGGGTTTCTTACTTTTTGACTAGTTAAAACACTGTTTATTACCACAAATCTGATTTGTTACAATTTGAAAATTTGATTCATTTGAAAATATTTATGCAGCTCTGTTCCACTGAGATGAATAAGAAGGATTACAAAAATCTTTTGCCTGATTACAAAAAAAAAAGAAAACGAAAAAAAAACACCAAAAAATTGTGTACCAAATTAGGTCTGCACAATATATTTTGTTCTAATCAAGTTTTTTTTTATTGCTTATTTTGATTAAGCATAATGACCTTTATTTGACATTTGTGTTATCTTGTATTGCTAACAAACATCCAAGAGCTTTCATCTTTGTGGTTGCCAGATGTCTAGAGTTTAAGTCCCCAATTTGAGCTTTTCTTTTAAATGAATACATTTTCTGCTATGTTTGACTTAGGCTGCATTCACTTTACAAGCCTTAGTACTCAGTTCCAATTTTTTTTCTCAGATCAGATTTTTTTTTTTTTGTAAAGCTGTTCACATTGTCATTTTAAATGTGGCCAATATCAGATTCATGGTGTGAACAGGTCATGGTTCTGAACTGACCCGCATACACTAAAGAACGGGTTTCCAGGTTTTCACAACAAAATTGCTTCTCAAAACTAGTCCAAAACTAGCCCAACCACGTTCAGGTGGGTAAATATTAAATAACACGTTAGTGTGGTCGCGTCAACCCATGAAGTTGAAAGATAACCAGCGGCAACAGTGGAAAAAATAGCCCAGTTCCACAGGGAAACTGTGGATTTGGCAACACCTGCACAGTGTGCTGTCATACGGAAATAAACTAAGCGATTGTGTGTTTGTTTATAGTGTGATCTGCTGCAAAAGCCAGCGAAATTATGCACAGGCAATATGAAAAATAAAGACAAGGATGTGACAAAAGACAGCAGAGTTTTGAAATTATGATATGAGCCTTCATGTTTTGCTTGTATATAGAGTTGTCACTGTAATACTTATGAGTTCTGACGCATCACATTTCCACTGATTATGTTTCGCAACTCTTTTGACACATTTCCCTGCAGTGTGACGTAGCCTTAGTCTTTTCAACCTGGCAACCCGGCACACACTTTTTCTGCACGGGAAAAAAAAGCACTGTGATCTAAAAAAAATATGCTCTATTTTTCTCAAATGAGTTCTGACGCATCACATTTCCACTGATTACCTTTCGCAACTCTTTTGACACATTTCCCTGCAGTGTGACGTAGCCTTAGTCTTTTCAACCTGGCAACCCGGCACACATTTTTTCAGCACTGAAAAAAAAAGCACTGTGATCTGAAAATGTGCTCTATTTTTCTCAAATTACTGCTTTCATATTTATGCAGTTTGCCACAAGTTGCGTGCAACGTGGCATTCTCTTGATTTGTACTTCTATCAAAGTGCATTAATTCTGATAAAATGTACAAACTTTCTAAAACGTCAATAATCGTGATTAATACACACTATGCACAATATACTCTGCCATCAAGTGTATGAATTTTGGAAGGGTAGATTGCCATCTTTCTTAATTTTGTAACATGCCACACTTCACTTTTGGGTAAAATAAGTGCATCATTTGAACATTTGAAGTGCACTACTTGTTAAAATATGTCAGTGTGATTTGGCCCATTTTAAGACATCATAACCTTTGATTCAGTGAGTGAGTAAATGAGCCATCTGATCTGATTCAGTCAGTGAGTGTCCGATGATTTATTCATAACTCTTTCTCCTGCTCATGTTGCTGATGACAGTCCTGTCATTACAAACGTGCTCTGAACAGTGTGAGTGTTTCATGTGGGTGTTTGAACAACCTCTACTTGCACCTGCAGTCATCACCAGTGCATTAATGAAAAACAGTTTTGCAAAGACCTTCTGACCTCACACCTCACACACAGCAGTGCTGTAAACAGCATCCGTTAGGGCTGGTGTTAGTGAACCAGAGGCAGAAGTAGGTCAAAATTCTGACTCTGACAAGTGTGTGTTAGTATAAATGTAGGCCACTGCATACAGCTGCAGCTGGTGCTGTGTATAATTACCATTTTGGAAACTTGATAAACTTTCTGAGCTTAGATAACTGGGACGATAGGTGTGGAAAAAAAATACACATTTTCAAAATCAACTAGTTTGTGGCTAGTCAGGTTTATATGCATAATAAAACAGGTTTATGCCATATCCATCATACACAAAGAATTGCAGCTTTTCAGTAAGGTAATTGACAGCTATTTAGTCAACATGAAATCATAACGGACCATTTTTTTTTAATCCATCAGTGTATATAAAAAAATTAACTTTCATCAAAATCTCATCATAAACTCAATTTACCTGATGTAATGGATCATTCTAACATCCTGCCTCCATGATCCAATCAATGCAATGATATTTAAATCATTTTTTTCTTGTTTAATATCCTATTTTACTCAGATTAAGGAGGGAAAGTAGATGAACAGCATTGCACATTGACTGGTTTTGGGTTTGACGTCTGACAGTTTATTTGGATTTCTTTAAAAATTTATTTGAAGGCATTTTTACAGATGCTTTTAGCATGCTGGAAGTGTAACTGTTGGGTTTTAAGCAGAGTCGAAGCACAGCATGGTCTCCGCAAACACCTTTTCCTTTTTAAGTTTTGCCTCTAAATTGACCTGCCTGAAGGCACAGCTAAAAATATTAGAATCACAAACAAAAACTAAAACTATGTGAATGTTTTTCTTGCAGATACATATAACAGTACGTTTCCTTTCACTTTGCATGCACCCCTGCAAATTCAAAGCATTAATTTTGATGTATTTTTGTGTCATCTTACACTTCATCAGATCCATTCTCACTGGCCTGCTTGGCAAAAATGTTAACCTAAATTTTCACTTTGTTATGCAAGATTTGTTAATCCTATTAGTGATTATTAGCTGTGTTTATAAATAGTCGGGATTATTATGTGCAGCCCCAATCATTGTATGTGTTTGTTTCTAAATAGTTTTTGAGTCACAACAAACAGTCTAGTGAACCAATTATACAATGCCATACAGTGATATTAAGATTCTGGCTAATACAGATAAACTAACAGTCATTTTTGTACTTGTTATGGTTGATAACTTATAAAAAGCTGATATTTGTTTAAAATGAAGTGATGTGGAGCTATGTTTGTAATGGAAAGTAATAATAATAATAATAATAATAATAATAATAATAAATGTTTTATAATACATTTAATATTTTATAATACATTTTTAAAATAAAGTGAAACTATATTTGAAATAATAGTAATAGTAATAGTAATATAATAATAAATGTGCATTTAAAGGGTACATTTTAGCTAATATTAAAATATGTGTCTAAAATAGTGATGTGAAACTCCATTTTAAATGAAAAAAAAAATAATAATAATAATAATAAATGTGCTCCTAAAAGGGTAATTTTTAGCTGATTCTACAATACTTGTTTAAAATAAAGTGATGTAAAATATTGTACAATAAAAATTGCTAATAATAAATAATAATAACAATAATAATAATAAATGTGCTCTTGAAGGATAATTTTTAGCTGATATTACAATAATTGTTTAAAATAGTTATGTGGAACTCTATTTTAAATGAAAAAAAATGTGCATTTACATTTTAGCTGATATTATTATGCATTTAAAATAAAGTGAACTATATTTTAAACAGAAAGTGATGATAATAATAATAATAATAATAATAATAATAATAATATTAAATGTGCTCTTTTTTTTTTAGCTGCGATTACAATAATTGTTTAATGAAGTGATGTGGAACTATATTTTAAATGGAAAAAACGATGATAATAATAATAATAATAATAATAATAATAATAAGTGTGCTTTTAAAGGGTTATTTTTTATCTGATATTACAATAATTGTTTAAAATAAAGTGATGTGGAGCTAAATTTGAAATAGAAAGAAGAAATAATAATAATAAATGTGCTTATAAAGGGTATGTTTTAGCTGATATTACAATAATTGTTTAATGAAATGATGTGGAACTATATTTGAAATGGAAAGGAATTATTATTATTATTATTATTATTATTATTATTATTATTATTATTCATAATAATAAATGTGCTCTTAGAGGGTATTTTTTAGCTGATATTACAAAATTGTTTAAAATGAAGTGATGTGGAACTATGTTTGAATTGAAAAAACGATGATGATGATGATAATAATAAAAGGTGTGCTCTTAAAAAGGTTATTTTTTAGCTGATATTACAATAATTGTTTAAAATAAAGTGATGTGGCGCTATATTTGAAAAAAAAAGATGATTATTATTATTAATAATAATAATAATAATAAGTGTGCTCATAAAGGGTAATTTTTTTTGTGAATATTACAATAATTGTTTAAAATGAAGTGATTTGAAATGGAAAGGAATTAGCATTATTATTAATAACGATAATAACAATAATAAATGTGCTCTTAAAGGTTTTTTTTAGCTGAAATTACAATAATTGTTCAACATGAATGATGTGGATCTATATTTGAAATGGAAAGGAATTAGCATTATTATTATTATTATTATTATTATTATTAATAATAATAATAATAATAATAATGTTTTTTACTTGTTTACTGTTTACTGGTTTTACTAGTTTTTACATGGTTTTTATTTGTCTTTCAGAAAAATGTTGATTTAGTATCCAGTATTTGCTGATTAATATCCAGTAATCACTGATTGCTATAGGTTAATTAATTCAGATATAGTCAGTATAGTCACAATTTAAAGTGTATCATGAAATGTCAGTGTTTTTTTCTATCTTCTTGTGACTGCTGCTTCAAACACACAGAAAAAACTAAGTTTAGATCCATGACATCAGATATCATTTCTACAGTGCACTATGATGGAGGCTCTATATTTTTTTTTTTTTTTTTTTTTTTCTTTCCTTCCGCCCATCCCAGTGTGTGCACAGGGAAACATTATGCGATTTGAGCCTGCCTAATGTCACTGCTTCTCGTTTCTGATCTAATCTTTCTCTCTCTCTTTCTCTCTCTCTCTCTCTCTCTCTCTCTCTCTCTCTCTCTCTCTCTCTTTCTCTCTCTTTCTAGTTATTGAGTGAGAAGATAAGCGGTGCTGAAGGTACAAAGCTTGATGAAGACTTTATGGAAATGGAGCGGGTGAGAAAAAACAGCAGAAATGAGCCCCTCTTCACATGTGATTGATATGACAAACATATTTACTCTGAACTTTTTCACCTCTACAGAAAATAGAAGTCACCAACAAGTCTGTTTTTGAACTAATAACGAAAACCACAGAATACCTTCAGCCAAACCCAGGTATGAATCACAGATCTGGCATATTCAAAGGATTTCACTGAATCATTTAATATCATTAACACCACCTACTAAGCAGCAGTGTGCGGTGGACTTCTCAAATGAGGAGGCGAGGCGTTCCAGTTCTAGTTTGATTACAGGGTTTCTAAGATGAAGTCTTGCGAAACACTAACCTTATACACTCATCAAGATGTGACCGGTGCTATAATAACATAGTATGTTATACTACCGTGCTATTTACTAAAACTACATTAAAAAAGTCTCAGCAAATTTACATCACTGTTTGGGGTTGATTAAGATTTTTAAATGTTTTTTTAAATAAATGCTCTTATGCTCACCAAGGCTGCATTTATTTGATCAAAAATACAGTAAAATCAGTAATATTGTGAAATATTATTACAGTTTAAAATAACTGTTTTTTATGTTAATGTATTATAAAATTAAATTTATTTCTGTGATGCAAAGCTGAATTTCCAACATCATTACTCCGGTCTTCAGGGTCACATGATCCTTCAGAAATCATTCTAATATGATGCTCAAGAAACATTTCTGATTATTATCAGTGTTGAAAGTTGTGCTGCTTAATGTTTTTTGTGGAAACTGTGTAGCGATGAAACTGCATTGTAATTATTAGAATGGTCATGGATCAGTGATCTCCGTGTAAAAACTGATTGTGCGGACCAAACTGTAAGTCATAGAGACTTGAAACTTGGAGGGATGGTAGTACGCACACTGCCGAAATCGTGACCAAGCCTCGCCCCATTCGGCCTGACAGGGCACTAAAGTAAACAAAAGTATGAAATCGCGCATAACTCTTAAACCGTCAGTCTGAGGCTCAAGTGTCTTATGTCGTTGAATTCCTTGGCATTCAGATTCGATCATGAGGTATTTTGGATTTTTGAAAACCTACTTTTGCGAACTAGTCCTACATTTTTTGCCCGATCAGAACCAAACCAGTGCAAAAAGATTCTGTGGAGAGTGAATATTAACCATTTGTCCTATCAACGTGATAATAGCTGTGCATGGTCTTGGTCCAAAGGTGCCACAAGTGTCTACGGCCGGTGTCCCTGCAGAGTTTAGTTCCAACCCTAATCAAACACACCTGAACCAACTAATCAAGGTATACTTGAAACTTCCAGGCAGGTGTGTTGAGGAAAGTTGGAGGTAAACTCTGCAGGACACCGGCCCTCCAGGAACAAGTTTGGTGACCCCTAGTCTACGGGGACATTTGCGTATCACAAAAAAACATGGAAAACACGGACTGGCCGATGACGCCTGTAGACAAGGTTAATGGAGGCTGATTGGAACGAAACTCGTTGGGCCTGTTTGACTCGCGGCACCAAAGGTCTGAGAGAAATTTTAAAGAAATCACAACTTCAGGGGAGTATCACTTTTTTCAAGCAATATTGCTTTTTTTCACAGGCGTAAACAGTTGTACGTTGCAGTTTTTTGCACATATCCACAACATTCATATAATATGATAGAATTCTTTGCCTCTAGAACCACTGCTGTCCTTCAAATTGTTTGTTGAATGACTGAGATGATGTAAAAAACCTACTTTTGCATACTAATCCTAGGTTTTTTCGCTCAATCTGGAAAAATACAGTGTACTGCAGTGTATTTACCTTTTGGGAAGCTATAACGGAGTTGTTTAGAAAAGGGGCCTGTCCAAATTTATTCGAAACCCTATAAAGCCTAAGGAAAAACTCAAAGCTTCACGAAACCTGCTGAGCACGTGATGGGTGATTAAACAAACATGCAAAGTTTAAGGAGATCGGACCACAGCTAACGCTATAACAGTCATAACCATTAAAAAAATATATTTTTAAATCATTGATTTAAGTAGTTACAAGCTTGCTAAATAATGTCTTTTTTATATGTGCTTAAATGCCTTAATGCGTTTGAACCCTGGTAATCGCTGCTTGCAGCTATATTTTTAGTTATTTTTACTTAATCAAAATATTCCACCTACAGTTTGATTGAGATTAACTGGAATGCACAGTGAAAAAAAACAAGATTTTTGCGTTTTTGCAAATGAATCATTCATATATCCAGGATTAATGAATAGGGAGTACAGAAAAATAGCATTTCTTTAAAATAGAAATCCTATTGATATTTAATCCTTGCTGAATAAAAGTATGACTTTCTTTAAAGAAAAATTTACAAACCTCAAACTTTTAAATTCCTAGTGTATTTTTGAACATTTTTACATTGCTTAAAAAATGACTACAATAATACACTAAAATTTGCACCATCTGTTGTCAAAGATTCCATGGCATGATGGTAGCAGACTTTCATTTTAATCAGGCGCACAGTTTTTAGTGCATTTTCGTGTAAACTTAATCAATGGTGAATGGTTAAGCTGTTAACTAATGTGATTTAAGTTCACCATTTCCGCCAGTTTGAGCCATTCAGGCTGATTTTTTTTTTTTTTTTTTTTTGACCTGTTCGAGCATGATTATTGCCTGTTATCTCATTAAAATAATGATCCTGCTCAGTGAGAACAGTAAACTCACATCTCTTTGAAACTTCATCACTGTTGCACAATACTTCTTTGAAAAAAAAAAAAAAAAAAAAAAAAAAGTACACACTATTTTGAAATGGCTTTGTTTTTTGTGTTGTTGATTATTTTCTCACGCTGTATTTTTAAAAAAAAAAAAAATTGAGTAGGCACTGCCTCCCTTGCCTCCTCTGGAAAACACCGCTGCTACTAAATTACTATAATTTCTCTGTCAATGACTCATGTTTGGAGTGCTGTGTTTATGATTTATGCTTTGGTCATGAGTGTACGTCTTGTATCCGCACAGCATCAAGAGCCAAACTGGGAATGCTCAATACCGTGTCTAAAATCAGAGGGCAGGTGAAGACGACGGGTTATCCGCAGACTGAAGGGCTCTTAGGAGACTGCATGCTACGATATGGACGGGATCTGGGGGAGGAGTCCACTTTCGGTAACTTCCGCACATACCTATAGTCAAGTGCACGCATGCAGAGACATGAACCGCAGCTCAACGGTTTGCGGAAATCCCGCTGCAGTGCAAAGGAATGCTGGTTGATCTTGAGAACTCTGTCTCTCTTTGAGTCACACAATCTTGCACGTTGTGCATTGTGAAACGTGTTTCCTGTAATAATGTCCTCTTTATAGAATTTGAACACAGCTCTGACACCTTGTGGTGCTTTGTTGATGCCGGACACAGATGAGCACATACTAGTTTTTTTACAAAGGTTTCCAATGCGGCAATCAGAATTTTAAATCAGAATAGTTTTAGAAATCTATAAAATTATTAAATTATAAAGTATAAAGTAATAATAATAAATAAATATATAAATAATTTAATAAAAATAATTAGCATATTTTTATACATGCACACACACACACACACTTATAACTGTATATATATATATATATATATATATATATATATGATATTCAATTTCTTTTTCTCTCTGTACATATTAATGTGACCCTGGACCACAATACCAGTCATAAGAATAATTTTCTGGAAACTGAGATTTTAAATAATTTGAAGTCTGAATAAAGCATTACATTAGTGAATGTATATATGATAAGACAATATTTGGCTGAGATGCAACTATTTAAAAAACTGGAATCAGAGGGTGCAAAAAAATCAAAAATACTGAGAAAATCACCTTTAAAGTTGTCCAAATGAAGTTCTTAGCAATGCATAGTACTAATGAGAAATTAAGTTTTAATATATTTACGGTAGGAAATGTACAAAATATCTTCATGGAACATGATCTTTGCTTAATATCCTAATGATTTTTGGCATAAAAGAAAAATCGAAAATGTTGACCCATACAATGTATTTTTGGCTATTGCTGCAAATACACCCGTGCTACTTATGACTGATTTTGTGGTCCAGGTTCACAAATGTTTCATTATTTTATTTAAAAAGCATACATTAACTATGTCTACCTCATCATCTCAGGAGCTGCGCTGGTGGACATTGGTGAAGCTATGAAGCAGATGGCTGATATTAAAGATGCCCTTGATATCAGTGTGAAACAGAACTTCATTGACCCACTTCAGACTCTACAAGACAAAGACCTTAAAGAGATTGTGGTACGACACCGTTTCGTTATTATTTATTGACTCTTCATTTTAAATAAAGAATTTTTATAGATGCAATATGATTTTGCATTTTAAATACTTTGTACCTGAAGTCCTTTGCAAATGTGATTTGAAAAGATGTAAACTCACATAAGATGAAGACTCCAGGAAAATCGGTGGTCTAGAAAAAGCTAGATGAAATCTACGTGGAGCGTGTCACCCCCTTATGGTGGCCGTTATGTTGACTAAACAAATAGTACTCATTTTATTTCACTGGTTTCCTGATTACAGAATGAAGTTTAGGGTTTAACATTAGGGTTTGTCCATTTTCAGTTTGTGTTCAAGGTTCGTGAAAGACAGATATATTGGCCAAGCTGATTAAGTGATCAATGTTTGGTCATTTCAAGATTAGCAGGATAGGACAGTAAATGTGCCATGTTGACTGATTACTTTAATGATCACATCTCATGTGATTTCCTGATAGCATCATCTAAAGAAACTGGAGGGTCGACGGTTAGACTTTGACTATAAGAAGAAACGTCAAGGCAAGATTCCTGATGAGGAGATCAAACAGGCTGTGGAGAAGTTTGAGGAATCCAAAGAACTCGCTGAGAGGAGCATGTTCAACTTTTTGGAGAATGATGTGAGGAAAATGACCAATGAGAACATTTTATTTACCCCAAATAATGCTTTTAATAGTGCAAAAAAAGTTGTATTATTTATTATTTTTAAAAATTATATTATATTATATTATATTATATTATATTATATATGCTTTAAAGGAGACGTTCACTTCCAGAACAAAAATTTACAGATAATTTTCTCACCCCCTTGTCATCCAAGATGTTCATGTCTTTCTTTTCTCAGTCGTAAAGACATTGTTTTTTGAGGAAAGAAAAATCAGGATTTTTCTCCATATACTCTATTGAGTGGTGCCCCTGATTTTGAATGTCCAAAATTCCAGTTAAACGCAGCTTCAAAGGGCTCTAAACGATCACCGCCGAGGAAGAAGGGTCTTATCTAGCGAAACGATCGGCCATTTTCTGAAAAAACATTACAGTTTCTATACTACTTAACTTTAAAAGCTCGCCTTGTCTCGTCTGACTGAACTGCCTGTTTTTTCCAGTTCAAGACAGTGGAAAAACCTACATTGCAGCAGAAGTACCGACCCAGTGTTTACAGTGAACATGCAAAGAAACACCCTTTACAAAAAAGGTAAAACAGCGATGTAGGACGATTTTGAAGTTGGGGAAGAAAATGAGATGGGAGTTTTTTGACATACCCTAACTGTCTTGAACCGGAAAAAAACAAGAGTGCAGGTAGACGAGACAAGACGAGCATTTCATGGTAGAAAATAACCAATCGTTTTGGTAGAGAAGACCCTTCAAGGGTGTAAATTTCATCTAACAGTATGGGGAACAATAAACAAAAAATTTCTCAAAAGCAATTTTTGAAGTAATAAAGCCAAAATTGCACTAGTAAGGACAGATATGTGTACACAGCATATATACATAGCATAAAGATCGGTTCATATGTTCACCACGCAGTCATATTATAATTATTGAATTATTTTGTGTCCTCTACATAGGAATTTAGGATTTGTCTGGGATTTATTTACAGGTAGAGATTCAAACGCAGCAAGCCCACTGACCTGCCACTTATCATATTGAGCAAAACCCAAGACATCGGTAGGTCAATATTAGCCTAGTCAGTTTACAGACAGGCTTATCGCCGTGTTAGTTGTAGTGGGTGACAAGCTACGGTATTAAAAAAAACTACGCTTGGTAACCTTATAATCGCTCACAGAAAAATACATCAGATATCATTTTTTGTCATGACTAATTTATTAATGGTCCAGCATCATCTGTATTAAAGAGAAATAATCATTTCACCTGATGTTTAAAGTGAATAAAATAGCCTTGACAGCCTAAATTACTTGCACGTAACTACCAAAGAACTTTCCTCTCTGTCCCTCCGGACTCGTTTATGTTGCTTGTTTTTAGGGGGAAAGCAGTGGACTAAACCACTGCTAGGCAAGGGAGGGGGACTCAAAACTACATTTTGGACGTTCAAAATCGGGGGGCACCATTGAAGTCCACTATATGGAGAAAAATCCTAAAATGTTTTCCTCAAAAATCAATTTCTTTAGAACTGAAGAAAGAAAGAAATGAACTTCTTGGATGACAAGGGGGTGAGTACATTATCTGTGAATTTTTGTTCTGGAAGTGGACTTCTCCTTTAATATCTCCTTTAATAGTGTATTTGTAGCAATACCCAAAAATACATTGTATGGGTCAGTTTTCGTTTTTTCTTTTAATGCCAAAAATCATTAGGGTATTAAGTAAAGATCATGTTCCATGAAGATTTTTTGTAGATTTCCTACTGTAAATATATCAAATCTTACTTTTTGCTTAGTAATATGCATTTCTAAGAACTTTATTTGGACAACTTAAGGCGATTTTCTAATTGTTTTTTTTTTTTTTTTTTTTTTTTTTGCACCCTCAGATTCCAGATTTTCAAGTAGTTATATCTCAGCCAAATATTGCCCTAACCATACATCAATGGAAAGCTTATTCATTCAGATTTCAGATGATGTATACATCTCAATTTTAAAAAATTTACACTTATGACTGGTTTTGTGGTCCAGGGTCACATATTATATGTATGTGCTGCACACTGTGTGTGTTTTCCTGTTAATTATATACTTCACTTGTGTATCAGTTAAGCTTCTGTTCTGGGATCAGCATTTGTAAACATGTCATGTTTTTCATTTACCTATAGGTGGAGCAGGTAAGTCAGTTATCGGCTCTGATTGAGGCAGCACTGGATTACCATCGTCAGTCCTTGGAGATCCTGAAGGAGCTCGACAGCAAACTACAGAGCAGGTAACACATTCAAGAAATGGAGCTGAAAATCAGATTAAAACCATCCCATATTCCTAGTCAAAGTTCGTAACACTTTTGAACATATTTTCTCATTATTGATCTAATGTTGGACGATTGATCTTTTCATGTATAGTATTTTTATTTATTTTTTGTTCTGTAGCCTGTTTTCATTCACTATGCAGGCATTGTGTGTGATTTGATTTGCCTTGCTGTAGACATGCTGTAGACATGTTATCAAAGTTTCAAAAAAAAAACAAAAAAAAGGTTTCTTGCTAATATGCACCTGAGTTTATGCACATATTTTCTGCTCTCATAGGATATCTAATGCAAGCAGTCGGCCCAAAAAAGAGTTCAAGCCAAAGTCGATCGTGTCCAGTTTGGAGACCGTCGAAAACACACAGCACAATGGACTTACTCACACCTCATCAGTCAAAAGCACAGGTATCTCAACAAGAAAACATCTCAACAGCACTTAAGAAAAGAGCTGCCAGTGTGCTTCAGTCTAAGCAAGATGTTTTTTGTTAGTAAAATATCTCCTGAACTCCTGAAACTTTCACCGATTTGTAGGTTTACATATTATAAAATCCTAGTCTTTTATATGGTCTAAGATTTTTTTGTATACTATATTTATGGTTTGCCAGCCATTGACTGGTGGAAAAATAGCATTTTCAGCATTTTTTGACAACTCTGGTTTTCATATAGTTACACAGTGTCATACAGTCAAATTTTGGGCGTTTGCATTTAAAACCAACCTGTTGTTTGTTTCATTTTATGTGTTTTTTTTTCCCCTTCTGGCTGCCTTTGTTTTTAAGAAGCAAGAGCTTCATAAATGTCTTTTATTTTGTGTTGCTCACATATTTCACCGCCATCATGTTTTCTTACATATTCATTCATATTCCTTTCAGATATCCAAGTCAACCACACTGTAAATGGAAAAAGTAGGTGTTAATGTTCTTCATGAAAATATTTTATTACTTTACCTGCTTAAAAGAGGAGTAAGAGTATAAAAACACACACTTTTTAACGTAAATAAAAAGTAAAAGAATCAGAATCAAAACCGGACAACCTTACAATTACCATTTGTAATTCATAGATGACATGGTTGCTTTTTGTGGTCATATTCGTGTTCATCAGCAGTGTGAAATCATGTGTATGTGTTTGTCTCTCATGTTTGATCCCATGTGTTTTTGCTCTCAGTTGATGAGTTCACACACACAGCACCCATGACTCTATCATGGCCTGAAAGTCCCAGTGGTGATAGCAAACGTGAGTATCGTCCTGTAGGTTCATGCCTTGACACTCGCTGTATGTGAGGTAGTTACTCAGCCCTGTGAAGGCCGGGAGATGTGTAGTGTTTGAGTAATGGCTATCTGAATCCTGCAGAAATATGTAGAGCTTTTGTTGGAGATCTGTGGTCACAGATTTCATGCGGACCCACTCATCTCATCTGCCCACACATCAGCTCTCAAACTGATTTTCTATTACTTTCCTCTCAATAACCCTGTGCTGTTTTTCATCAGTTGCACTGGAGGTTTGAATGCAGCACATAGATGTTAAATATTTCATTTTAAACCCAATTTTCTCACCCTCATGTGATTCCAGACTTGTATGACTTTTTCCGTGGAAAACGAAATCATTTTTTTTAACAATATTTCATAGTGACTGGGGTCACAGAAATCATTACAAAAATACTCCATGCAAGTTATTGCATTATATTTGTGCATTATGTGCAAATAATTGCATTATATTTTATATATATTTTTTATGATGAATAGACTGGATGTGTGTTTCTCACACAAAGCTATGATATGACTTGGAAAGTGAGACTTTTATGGAGTTTTTATTATTAGCTAAAACCATAAAAAAACATTTATTACTTGGGAAAAAAGAAAGATAAACTGAAATAAAATAAAATTTATTTTATTTCTCATTTTTGTACAAAGTGCTAAAATAACTAAAACTAAACAATGTAAAACTAAGACTTAATAAAAACTATATTAAAAATACTTAACTTTACAAATGAAAATTAATATACAAATAAAATAATTCAAAATAATAAGAAAGACTGTAATAGGATATTAACTAAAACCAAGACTTAATAAAAACTACATACAAAAAAAAACTAATAAAAATGACAAACACAACAAAATCACTTAACTTTAAAAATGAATATAAAAATAATTCACAATAATAACAAAAACTATAATAGTATAGAAACTTAAACAAGACTTAATAAAAACTATATTATAAAAAAGATGAATATAAAATGAAAACGAATTTAAAATAGAATGTAATTATATAATAAAATATAATAAAACAAAAATAGAATGTAATTATCTAATAAAATAAAATAAAATACTTTTATATAATAAAATACATTATATAATAAAAACTACTTTGTAATAAAAACTACATTTAAAAAAATCTAAATAAATTGACCAAAAACAAAATTACTGATCTTTAAAAATGAAAAATTAAAAAATTAAAACTGAATAAAAAATGAATAAAAATGACACACGCACGACAAAATTAGTGTACGTTAAAAATGAAAACAAATACAAAAATAAAATCTAATTCAAAATATTACCAAAACTATAGTAGTATATTAACTAAAACGAAGACTTAATAAAAAAAATGACAAAAACAACAAAATTACTGAAATTTAAAAATGAAAATTAATTAATGAAAAATAACAAAAAACTATAATTGTATATTAACTAGAGCTAAAACTTAATAAAAACTATATAAAAAAAAAAAAACTTGATAAATGCACAACAAAATGACTGAAAATGTAAACAATTTTACATTAAATCTGATTCAAAATATTAACAAAAATTATAGTAGTATGTCAGCGATACTAAAATGACTGAACTTGATAAAAATGACAAATGCACAACAAATTTACTGAAAATGTAAACATTAAATTTGATTCACTATAATAGTATATCGGTGATACCAAAATGACACTAGTTTGAACGGACAAGTTCATAAAATTAAAAAAAGCAGCATATAGGTTTTGAACAACATAAATAAGGAAATAATGAGATGATTTTAATTTATAGGTGAACTATTCCTTTATCAAATGTCTAAATGTATGTGGTGTTTGTGTTTTCCTCTTTGCAGAGGTCGAGTCACACTTGGACCAGCCATGCTGTCGATCGCTCTATGACTTCGAGCCGGAGAACGAGGGTGAGCTGGGCTTTAAAGAGGGCGACATCATCATCCTCACCAATCAGATCGATGAGAACTGGTATGAAGGCATGATTAACGGCGAATCGGGCTTCTTCCCCATAAACTACGTCGAGGTCCTAGTGCCCCTGCCTCAATGAGCCGGGCCAACAGCCACGCCAAACCAGACTGTCTGAACCGTCCACTCACCCAACATCCTCTGCTGCATTCTCACCAATGAAAGCCTTGCGTTCGACCACAGACAGTTTTGAACCTTTTACATTTCAGTATTTATTTATCTTATGACGTTTTTCAGGCCTCATGGTGCAACATCTAGATTTTTACACTGCAAAAATAATTTTTAATCAGCGTTTTTGCATTGTTGTCCAGTATAATATCTAAAAATCTTTAAAACAAGACACATTTATTTTGAAAAAATAAAACTGCATAATTTTGTATGCATAAACCTCATTACATTTAGTTAGATTTATACTTCAAGTGTAAGAAAAATGACAAAAAAACCTTGAAACGTTTTGCTTCTCAAGTAGTAATTTTTATTTAATTGTTATATATATATATATATATATATATATATATATATATATATATATATATATATATATATATATATATATATATATATATATATATATATATATATGTATATATATATATGTGTACATACATACTCACATACAGTTACATAAAATAATTAATTTTACTTTTTACTTTTAAAATTAATAATTTTTATTTAATTGTTTAAATAAATTAATTATAATTTGAATTAATTATTTTTATTTAATTCTTATATATATATATATATATATATATATAATATGTATGTGTGTGTGTATGTGTGTGTATATATATATATATATATATACATACACACATACAATTAAATAAAATAATTAATTTTACTTTTTACCTTTAAAATTAATAATTTTTATTTAATTGTTTATATATATAATGTGTGTGTGTGTGTGTGTGTATTTACGTTTAATTTTAAGATAATTTTTATTTAATTGTTTAAATAAATTAATTATAATTTGAATTAATTATTTTTATTTAATTTATATATATATATATATATATATATATATATATATATATATATAAGAATTAAATAAAAATAATTAATTTTACTTGAGAAGAATTTGAAATTACTTGACTTACTTAAAATATTAAAAGATATTTAAAGCAAGTCTTATTTTCCAAATATCCTACAATTTTGTTTCTTATTAAAAAAAATGTAAATCGTTTAGATATGTTTTATTGGAAAAACACTGATTAAGAAAATGCTTTTTTTGCAGTGTAATTTTATTTCAGCTTGAACGCAGCATTTACCTTATTCATTTTTAAAATGTGATGCATTCAATGGGGTGGATTTGTACTTTGGCTGTCTCTGTATGTTTTTCTTTTGCTCTGGTAATGGGGTTTACCTGCCTGCTGTGGTCTTATGTGTTTTTTGAAACACAATTTTTCTATAAACTGTGACTCTCTTGACTGCTACTCTCATGAATGTCCTCTTTCTCTCTCTGCGTCTGTCTCAGTTTACAGACTTATTGTGATCTTGGGTATCATAGTAAGTATCGCGGGTGTTTTGTAATGGGTTTCGCTCTCTCTCGCGCCTTCAAGTGTTTTTTTTTGAACGGTGGCTGTATTGCACTGAAGCTTTAGAATAACACACCCATTGATGTGCACATTTTATTTTTGTGTTGTGTTTTTTTGGTTTTAGGACATTGCACTTTCTACTGTATCTCTTTCTGCCATGCCGAGAAATACAAAAATTTTATCAGTCTAATCTTATGGAGTGCTAAAAAGTATATATATATAAATATATATAAATATATATTGATATGGTTCACAACTTCGTACTGTACGTAACAAGAACTTTTTGCCTCTGTGGTTTGTTTGACCAACGTCATACACTGAAAGACATTTTAACAATTGCAGTGTTAATGAAACATGTCCTGTGCTTATCAGATGCATTGGGCTTCTTTCAAATTTGGACCAATTTTGTTGAAACTGACAAAATTTGTGTGTTTGTCCACCAAAAATAGACTGTATTCCAGTAATGTTGAATGTTATTTTTGTTACTCTGAGCTGTATGTTTCTTGTGCATGAAACTGAAATTTGAATGACTGTTCCTCTATTGGACAGATACTGCCATTGACCATCACAAGTTTTTTCAGATCATTCCCCTTTTGACTTGTCATTCCCCCGTTGTTTTCTCTGGCCAAATTAAGCAGTCAGAGAGCAAAAAGGGAAAAAGGAAAAAGCTGTTTTGACACACATGCTGCCTGAAACTGTAATGTGCCACTGACAGCACCAAACTGAGTTGCCAAAATTATATTTTTGCCTTTTCTGGAGAAAATGTCAGTAATGAGAAATTCCCTATAGATTATACATTGCCAGTCAAAAGTTTTAGAACAGTAAGATTTTTAATGTTTTTAAAAGAAGTCTCTTCTGCTCACCAAGCCTGCATTTATTTGATCTAAAGTACAGCCAAAACGGTAAACATTTTGAAATATTTTTACTATTTAAAATAACTGTTTTCTCATTAAATATATTTTAAAATGTAATTTATTCCTTTGATCAAAGCTGAATATTCAGCATTATTACTCCAGTCTTCAGTGTCACATGATCCCTCAGAAATCATTCTAATATGCTGATTTGCTTTAAGAAACATTTTTATTATTATTATTATTATTATTATTATTATTATTATCAATATTTAAAACAGCTGAGTACTTTTTTTCACGATTCTTTGAAGAATAAAAATAAAAGCATTTATCTGAAATAAAAAGTTTTTGTAACTAGTAAACACTATACCATTCAACAGGATGGAGTCAGTGTATTTTTCATTTATTTCTTTTTTTAATTTTTTGGAAATAAATGATGGAAATTAATACCTTAATTTAGCAAGGATGCTATAAATTTCTCAAAAGTGATGATAAAGACATTACGATATTACAAAAGATTTCTATGTCGGAAAAATGTTGTTCTTCTTTCTACTCATCAAAGAAACCTGAAAAAAATTCTACTCTGCTGTTTTCAACGTTATAATAATTAATGGTTTTGTTTTAGCAGCAAATTAGAATATTAGAATGATTTCTGAAGAATCATGTGCCTGGAGTAATGATGCTAAACATTCAGCTTTAAAATCACAGGAATGAATTACATTTTAAAATGTATTCAAATAGAAAACAGTTATTTTAAATAGTAAAAATGTTTCAACATTTTACTGTTATTGTACTTTGGATCGATTAAATGCAGACTTGATGAGCAGAAGAGACTCCTTTGAAAAACATAAAATATCTTACTGTTCAAAAACTTTTGACTGGTAGTGTTTAGGGAACTTTCCTAAAGTAATTTACTTTTGTTTTTAATTAATTAACAACAGGCCCAAACCATGCAGGTTAATCTATAAACTATTCAAACTATCACTGAAATATCACTTGTTTTACTGTAGATTTAGGACCAGGGATGAACAGTTGCTAAAAAATAGTGCAGAAAACAATGGCACACAGTAAGATCAAGGAATTTTGGAATCGATTTTAGAACTTTGGGATTTTGGAATTTTAAAAATCACTATAGAGATTGTTTAGAATGTTTTTATTCAGCCCTATTTTTAGAAACATTTACCTAACACTCCATTTTCAATTGTTTGGAAAAAACATAGTTTTGCCGCAAACCCCCACCACTGGTCGAGTCACTGGTTTATTTTTCAGACATTTTTTACTCAAACAAACACTGTTTTAAAAGTACCAGAGTGTCTACAATCCTCAGGAAGTTAATGTAGTTACATACACTACCGTTGAAAAGTTTGGGTTTTTTGGAAAGAAATTAAGAGTTTTATTCTGCAGAGACACGTTTAATTGACTAAAAGTGAGAATAAAGATGTTTATAATGTTTACAAATATATATATTTATTTTTTTAACTAATTGCTGTTCTTTTGAACTTTATTTTAAAAAAGTATCACAGCTTTTACAAAAATATTTAGCAGCACAACTGTTTTTAACATTACTGATAATAATGTTTCTTAAACAGCAAATCAGCATATCATGTAATACTGAAGACTGAAGTAATGATGCTGAAAATTCAGCTTTGATCACAGTATAAATTACACTCATTTTACATTTTAATAATATTTTACAATTTTTCTATGCTATAAAACATTATTTTTACTGTATTTCTGATCAAAATAAATGCGATTTCTTTCAAAAACATTTAAAACCCCAAACTTTTGAACGGTGTGCTGTGTAATTATCTCTGCACAAAATAATGGGATATGAGAACGTAGAAAAAAATACACACGGCAGCTTTTAATTCACAGTTAAAAAGAGATTATAGATAACGTTGTAGTAAAATGAGTAATCTGTTTCTCAGAAACAGCATAGCTGTTACTCTGCACAAAACAAAAATACCTGAACAAGAAATTCCTCAACTCAAAAGAGAACGTGGCACCCCGACAATCTCAATCTCGGACTTTAGATGTAGAATAGCGCTTCACTTCCAAACACTATTACTAACTCCTATGCCAGTTTTAGTTTTCTTACAAAACTTCTTCTTGAATGTTCATCACTACATCGCTGAGTGCAAGGAAAGGCTGTGAATTGTTTTCTTTTTGCTCTCTGGCATAATTTATACACAAAGTGGTTTATAGATGTTGTAAATGAATATATTATTACACACTGTATATTGCATAAATAAACAACGTGGAAATATTGATTACATGTCATGACTGATTGTGCATTTTATTTCTCAAGCTCATCTGAAGTACAGCTGCCTTCAAAAACCTAACTAACAAAAATAGCATTGAAATCAAATTTAAGACTCTTCATATTGTCCAAAATTGAGTTTATATCCAAACCTCAGTGCTCCTCTGCTTTGATTTTCTTCCTTTGTTTGCTTGTGATTTACCCTTGAGCGATTGTGTTCCCCTGCAGGTGTCCTTGTCTTTCTTTGCTGAGCAGTTGCCAGTGCAGGTCCACTCAGGTTGGTGGTCTACGACTAGATCTAAAGTAGGAAGAGAAGTAGTGCTGGTCTTGTCTCTGAAAGTCAGCGAGGCTATCGATTGTGAGTCTTGGTTTATAGCGCCGTATCCCCTCCAGGAGCCGTCCTTCACAAGCACCGACTTCTTGATCATCTTCCATCCCAGATGATTGAGCTCTAGGAAGTTAAGGACGATGCAGAAGACGCCAACGCAAAACATAAAGATCAGGAAGATGGTTTTCTCAGTGGGACGTGAGACGTAGCAGTCGACCTTCTGCATGCAAGGCTTCGCCGTGCACACAAAGTGAGCAGGAACGTGAAAACCGAAGAGGAGCCATTGAGCCACTACAAAACCGACTTCTAAGACGGCACGAAAGCACACGTGGAAGATGTAGTACTTGGAAAGCACGCCTGAGGAGCTTTTGGATGGAGCCCTGGTTTCCAGCAACGCTGGTGTGCTTTGGCTGGCGATGCCTTCGAGGACGTCAGCAAGACTATGTCCGAGATGTTTGTGCGACTTAATGGAGCAACTATCTGAGTCGCAGCTGCGATCATACGCCTCCTTCGATTGCTCAGCCTCCGGCTGCTTGGACAAGTTGTGCCAGGTGTAGATGATGAAGCAAAGCGAAGGCGTAGACACCGTGATGATCTGGAAGACCCAGAACCGAGGCTGCGAGATTGGAGCAAAGGCGTCGTAGCAGACGTTTGGACATCCCGGTTGAAGGGTGTTGCATACGAACATCTCCTGCTCGTCCGTATAGACGTCCTCGGTGGCCACGGCCACGATGAGCAGGCGAAAAATCACCATGACCGTCAGCCAGAGGCGTCCGATCATGGTGGAGTGCTGGTGCACGGCGTCCAGCAGCCGCTTGAGCAACGTCCATTCTGTCATGTCTCTGCGCACCGGCCTCTTGAAGTACAGCACCTGAAATAGATCCACTTTAGCTCTGTTGCCAGCAAGGACGGCCGTTTTCATGTTACAGCTCTGGCCGGAGAGCGAAGGTGCCATCACTGCTCCCAGCCATCGCTTTCTCCTTCAGAGATAAGGACCGTACCGTCCACTTCAATTTGGTCACGTGGTGCCGTCGCTTGTCTTTAGAGTCCATTTACAAACCGCTGGAGAGACGGCACTCGTCCTGCTCTTGATAGCGTCGGCAGATTGCGCTCTTTTCAGATTGCTGCCGTACGTGATAGAATGGGTTCCTCGCTTTTAAAAATACGCCACAGATAGTGGATACGTCCATGCGCTAATCTAGTTTGTGTACTAATCTAACTTATACTTTAAACTTGGCATTGTGCACCTAAATATTTTTGGCTCTAATGAGAAATATTTTTGTGATATGCCTCATTTGTAAATTGCATTGGTTTGCTAAATGGATAAATTAAAAGTGCATAATTTTAAATGTAAATTCAAATGATGTGCCAGATAGTTGTTGTCCACTCTGTTAATAACTTTGTAATCAATTTGGGGGTCAGTAGGATTTATTTAGGATGTTTTTGAAGTCTTTTATGCTCACCAAGGCTGCATGTATTTGATTAACAATACAGTAAAATCTATAAAAATATGAAATACTATTACAATTTCAAATATCTGTTTTCTATTTGAATGTATTTTAAAATTAATTTATTTCTGTGGTGCAAAGATGAATTTTCAGCTGCATTACTCCAGTCTTCAGTGTCACATGATTCTTCAGGAATCATTCTAATATGCTGATTTGCTGCTCATGAAACATTTATTACTATTATTTGAAATAGAAATCTTTTGTAAGATTATAAATGTTTTTATTGTCACTTTTAATCAATTTAATGCATCCTTACTGAAAGAAAGTATTAATTTTTGCAAAAAAAAAAAAAAGTATTTTTTTAAAGGATTTATTAAATAAATAAATAAATAAAACCATACTGACCCCAAACTTCTGATTGGTAGTCTATCAAATGTTGTTTTTTGTTTTACCAGTATATGATATTGTATATTTAAAGTAAAATTTCATGGTATGATACTGGTTGTTTACAAAAGCGATAACAGCTATTTTGAATGTTAAACTAAAATAGATAGCAGTTATCTTCATGCTATCTGCTAACTGGCCCCTAATAAGATAGTAAGAGCCTTTAAAAGGTTTTTGACACAAGTGGACTTAAGACAAAGAAAGGTTAGTAACCATATATATATATATATATATATATATATATATATATATATATATATTTTTTTTTAAATAGTTTTTTTTTTCCATTTTCATTTCTCTAGATTCAAAGTTGTTGTTTTTTCCATTTAATTTTTTTGACTCCACAGCTGTCTCCTCGAGCGAAAATGAAGCACATATAAATGCATGCTTTATAAAACGATCATGTTGCCATTTTCATTTTAAAATTTAACTTTCAATATAATACATATTCCAGTGCATGTGGCAAAGAGGTTTGCATACTTGACCTAAGGAAAGAGATTTGTAGAAACGCAGACAGAAAAAAATAGCAAAACAAGTGTCTGTGTGAGATCACGAAGACCTGTAGACCTTAGGGAAAAAAGGTACAGTACCTTAGAAGCCTTCATCTATGTTTTGTAACAGCCTTCACATTGGGAGTACCTATGATGTGCCAAAATGCTCTCTACATTGGCAGCTCATAATTGTATGTTTTGTTCACACATAGTGCTACATGTGCTTGACAGCAATATACTGAGAATAAAAAAAGTTGCTAAATCTGAGTTTATTTCTTAAGTTGCTTTTCTGATAGTTGCCACACTTACTGTCTTTTTTCCATGTCATTTGACCTGCACCTTTCCCATTCTACTGTGTTTTGGTATTTTAGGATACTACTGCTTCTGTAGTCTCTTTTTTTTCTACACCTAAGATATTCTTTTAGTCAGAGTCCTTGTGTGTTGCCCTTTATGCTGACAGATAGATCTATCAGAAAAATAAGTGCCTGGCATCTTTTATGTAATAACCAAATGCATTTGGTTCCTGGAATATTGAGTGTATTTAATAGTGCATGTTGGTGATGCAACAAGATAAAAACTGCATTAGTCCAAGTTGCATGATGATGAACACTGCACTGCTCATTTGTGATTATTGGGAATTACATGTATGTTGAAATTTTTTACAACGATATTGCAAGCTATAGAGGGTTTGAACATACCCAGATGTAAACAACAGCATGGATTGCAGGGTTAATGTACTATTGAATAGGTTGATTTAATTAGTATTAATTAAGATATTATCCTAATATTTCATCTACCTGACTGGAAGTTATAAGAACAAACTCGAATGTTGTGATAAAATGATGAAAAATTCGCTCTGTAAAAACCTTTAATATGTAAACAAAACGAAACAAGAATTTTGAACATGGTTTATTCAGTGTTCAGATTTCTGGTCTGACATTAATGCTTGCATACCTAAACATAACATTTCAGACAAACTTGTAATCAATCAACTGGGGAAGTATGGTGAAATCTGGTGATATCTCATGGGGTGTCTTGCCTTAAACCAGGCATATTTTGAGTGTGCAGTAAATTGTTGAGGCTGATATATGCCATTGTTGTCCTCTGAGCACAGTGCATTTATCCTGCTCTGGCTCATAGGGTCGGTGATGTTGACGTACTCACCATGACTAATGGCTTTATCAGTAGCTCTTGCTGTGATTTTGCCCCAGGCTATCAGACATGGATCCAGGTCTCAGCTCTCTGTAGTAGTGTGTGTGCGTGTGTGTGTTAATTGTGCATGTTGTGTTTCCAGGAAGGCTGCTCTCAGAGCATTTCTGTTGATCTTTGATGAGCTGTCAACAGTGTCTGAACCTTATCACACAAGCACATGTGTAACCAACACATTGAAGATGCAACTGATAGCAGATTATTAGCTTGTAGTGCACTGTAGATGTTCTGTTACATAAAATATGGCTGAAAAGAAATAGCATGATACATTTAGTCAGGTTTATGTTTTGAAAAAGTAGCTTCCAGTGGTCAATAATTGTTTGTTTTGAATATGGATACAGTTCTGCACTACAAATTTGTCTGTTGCACCTTCTTGAATTGTAATATAAACCAAAAAATAATAATAAAGCAATATATATTTTAGTCAAAGTTGATATAAAATCCAAATTGACTCCTTTTTGAAATTTTCTTGCACATTCCTGGTCATATAGGTGAGGTTAAAAATGTACACACACCTTGCAAAATGTTAATTATTTTACCAAAATAAGAGGGATCATACAAAATGCATGTTGTTTTTTATTTAATACTGACCTGAATAAAATATTTCACATAAAAGGCTTTTACATAGAGTCCACAGAAGAAAAGAATAGTTTGAATGTGATCATTTTTATAAATTCAGCTATTATTTTATCTTGTGGACTATATGTAAACTTGTTTTATGTGAAATATCTTATTCAGGTCAGTACTAAATAAAAAAAAATTACATGCATTTTGTATGATTCATCTTATTTTGGTAAAATAATTTTGCAGATTCTGCAAGGCGTATGTAAACTTTTGACCTCAACTGTATTATGTAAATTTTTGTTATTTATTAGGGTTAGGGTTAGTTATTTGTTATTTTATATTTTGTTATATGTTATTCTAAAGAACAAAAAAAGTCATCATAATTTATCATCAAAATGTGACAATGTCTATGCCTCTTTAAAAAAAAAAAAAAAAAAAAAGAAAAAGAAAACTATTCTCAAGTATTTCTGTCCAAAGGTTTGTTAAAATATATATTTTTTAAAAATTTAAAAAATATGTATAAAACATTTAAAAAAAAAACAATAAAAAGTTTATATAAAAAACAACCACAAAAAATTAAGAATAAACAAAATTCTGACAATTAAATATGCTGTTTATTCTCAAGTGTTTATATGTATATATATATATATATATATATATATAAACAAACTCATTATGAAAAACATTAAGCCGCCACTTGATGACTTTTCCAGTAAATTCACAATGGTAAAATCTAGTTCTGCTCTTTTTTTCCCCTGTTTGTTATCCTGTTACACTCAAAATATGTTGCATGTTTCATTCTAGTTTATTTGTTTTATAAAACCAATATTACATTTTGCAGAGACAAATCATTTAAATTGCATGTTGGAACCTTGGCTTAGTGGCATATTGGGCCTTGGTGCTTATGCAGATGGTACAAAATCTGCCTTGCAGTCTTTTCCGATCCTTTCCTTTTTGTTTCCCGTTTTATCTCTTATTATCAAATTAGAAGTTGTCAAAAAAGAGGCTGTATGCGCTTCCACACTACCAGACGGAGAGTGAATGTACAATAGCGCCGCAGCCGGTCACAGCTCACTGCATCCCACAACATTAAAGAGAAAGTTCTCTTTCACCAGAGCTAGTTTTATTCCTCCGATAATCCCCGGTGTCTGGCTCTCTCCTGCAAGCGTCTAAGAGGTGTCAAAGGAATTATTCACCCCTTCACGCGGTTCATGAAGGAATCCACATTGATGTCCGTCCCCGCCGGCCATTCTAGCGAGCAGCTTGGCCATGAATAGCAGACAGGATTAGTGCCAACAGGACAGAAAGAAAAGCGAGCAGACAGAGGGAGGAAAGAAAGAGGTAGATTTATGGGGCGAGACTCAATGAGAGTGAAAGTCCCTCATATGATTACTTGTCTACAGTGTTTCCCTTCTGCACTTTCATCTATGCTAGACCTGCACTACGAAGAGAGATCAAGTCATGAAAATGAATGGGTTAACCCTAATCTCCCGTGATTAATGCAGCTGAGTTTCTCACGTGTTCAAAGATCCACTATTTTGTCCATTATGCTTGTGTTGTATCTGCGTCTACCAGCTGTAGGTGGCATTTGTAATCAAATAATCTGACCACCAGACGAGGGAAATGGTCACATGATATTAATGAATTGTGGGAAAGGGAAATCAGCAGGCCCATAAAAACATGCCTCATTTCATGTTTAATACTGCTTAACTGTGGTAAATTCTTTGTAACACATGGCTTTGAGCGTCTTATTGAGATTATACACTGTACATAGCATTTGAATCGTAATTTAAAATAATTTTAAAATAACTGCATTTAAAAAAATTATCCTGAGAGCTTTATCAATAGTATATATGTGACCCTGGACCACAAAACCAGTCTTAAGTAGCACGGGGTATATTTGTAACAATACAATGGGTCAAAATTATCGATTTTTCTTTTATGCAAAAAATCATCAGGATATTAAGTAAAGATCATGTTCCATGAATATATTTTGTGAATTTCCTTTAACTTTTGATTAATAATATGCATTGCTAAGAACTTAATTTGCACAACTTTAAAGGTGATTTTCTCAAAATTTTGATTTTTTTGCACCCTCAGATTTCAGATTATCAAATAGTTGTACTCAGCCAAATAGTATCATATTCTAACAAACCATACATCAATGAAAAGCTTATTTATTTAACTTTGATGATGTATGAATCTCAATTTCGAAAAAAAAATGGACCCTTATGACTGGTTTGTGGTCCAAGGTCACAGATATCCTATAAAGTGTCTAAAAATTCTCTAAAATATTGTATGGAAAATATTTTTAAAAAATATTTTTAAATAACAAAGTTGCAAAATTACTTTGTAGATGTTTACATATTGTCGACAAGAGACAATAATAGTTGAATGTATAAAATGACCCCATTCATACATATCATACTGGTAACAACACAGTATTAATAATCAAGCGCAGGCAAGGCAAGTTTATTTATATAGCACATTTCATACACAAAGGTAATTCAAAGTGCTTTACATAAACGGAAGTAGAATAATCATAAAAACAATAATCACAATAAAACAGAATTTAAAAACTTTTAAAATGATTTAAAAATTGATTTAAAATAAATTTAAGTCAGGATTATACATAGTGAAATCAGCGTACATAAACTTTTGAACGGGGTCATTAATTCAGCTATTATTTTCTCTTGCGGACTATATGTAAAAATATCTTTTTCAGGTCAGTACTAAATAAAAAATAACATGCATTTTGTATGATTCCTCTTATTTTGGTAAAATAATTAACATTTTGCAGATTCTGCAAGATGTATGTAAACTTTTGACCTCCACTGTACATGTCATATAAATGTCTAAATAGTTATTCACAAATGTTAATACTGAATATGTAATATATTTTTAAATAACTTTCTCATAATATGATTAATTTAAAAAAATAAATCTTAAATGACGAAGTTTCTTATTGAATTTAAAAACTATCCTGACATTTATATAAATATATAACTGTAACAATATAACAATATAAATATCATTTATAATATTCTGCCCATTTGTGACCCTGGACCACAAAACCAGTCAAAAGGGTCAATTTTTTGAGACTGAGATCTGAAAGCTGAATAAATATGCTTTCAATTAATGTATGGTTTGTTAGGATAGAGGACAATATTTGGTCAAGATTTAACTATTTGAAAATCTGGAATCTGAGGGTGCAAAAAATCAAAATATTGAGAAAATCACCTTTAAATTGGTCCAAATGAAGATCTTAGCGATGCATATTACTAATCAAAAATTAGGTTTTGATATATTTATTGTAGGAAATATACAAAATATCTTCATAGAACATGATCTTAATATCCTAATGATTTTTGGCATAAAAGAAAAATGTATAATTTTGACCCATACAGTGTATTTTTGTCTATTGCTACAAATATACCCGTGCTACTTAAGACTGGTTTTGTGGTCGAGGGTCACATTTATTTATTGGCCTGATGTCTCACATGGGATGCATTTTAACAGCATTCTTGTAGGTTGAACAGCACTGCATGGCACTAGCAACACTAAGATCATGAATTTAATTCACAGTGAATGCAAAAACTGCTTTGTCTTGATTGGAATAAAAGTTTGGATAAAAGCCTCTATAAAATGTAACCCTACGTAACCCTAAAAGATGTCCAAGTACATTGAATATACCAACAGTGACGCTCTGCCAGACCATGTGAGCTCTAAATTGGCAACACATTAATACTAAAAATCACCTACGACTTAAATGTAGGAATGGATTAGAGTGAATTATAGCTGCACCATTTTGG
Source organism: Labeo rohita (assembly GCF_022985175.1). NCBI lineage: Eukaryota > Metazoa > Chordata > Actinopteri > Cypriniformes > Cyprinidae > Labeo > Labeo rohita. The sequence continues at coordinate 43,389,638 of NC_066875.1, forward strand.
ACATCAGTCTGTGAACAAGATAAAAAGGTATTTAACAGGAGATCAGGCCGCTCTTAGACCAGCGGGCTAAAATTAGACCTGGTCCATGAGGTTTAGATGTCGCCAGTACTTCCAGTGATTGTTGTTGTTGTTGTTGTTATGTCTGCAATAGTTTACAGTCAAAGCTCAGACCCCGTTCGATTAGCATATTGTCAGGAAAATGAAAAGCCACTGGTGACGACTAACTGGATTAAGAAAGCTTGAATGAGGAGGTGCCCGGAGTGTAACCAACGGTGATGTGAGAGGGATTTCCTTTTGTCGGCTCTGTGCCTGTGCTTTCCTTGCCTTCCAGCTAATCCTCAGCTATTCTCACCAACGACCTTGGGCTCAATGCTAATCTGACCGGAGAGAGAGCGAGAGAAGGTCTACATGTCTTTAAGCCTTCAGAGCCCGTGTTATGGGGAGCTTGGATGAAGAACATGGTCTGTCTGATGGTAAGTTCCCAACTTTTTCTAAAAACTACATTGTTGATTTGCTGTTGCTAATCGCGAAGTGACCGTATGATAATTTTATAGTTGTTTTAGTAGTTGTCTGTCTGAAAAAATGTTGAATGCTATAGAGTTGATGTTGCTTCAGAGAACGCTCTGAATCCTTTGATAGTGCATCATAAGGATGTAGAGGAAAAATGCAGTGCATCATCATGCAATCAGAACTTTTAACGTTTGCTCTCTGACGCAAACATCTGTTGGCCAATGAGAATTTCAGGGAGGCAAGATGTCTTTTGGACAGTCTTCAGAAACTAATTTGTGGTATTCCCACATGATTTCAATAACCTGGCATTTCCCACACTCTCAGAATGTATGTTTCATATGTCCTACAGTTTAATAATGGATCCAGATTCACATCATGTATGTCCCAAATGTAATATTCAGTGTTGGGAAAAGTTACTAGAAGTAATGCATTACAATATTGCATTACTCTCTAAAAAAGGAACGAATTACATTACTTTTTTATTAAAAATAATGTGTTATGTTGCTTTTGCATTACTTTCGTGTTACTTTTTAAGTGTGGGCAGGGCTTGCTTGTTTGTTTTTAATATGAAAAGGTATATTTGTGGCAAACATAAAAACTCTTTCACACCAAAAGTGAAATAAATAAGCCTCAGGCTGAAGGAAAAATAAATTCTTGTCTGCACAGTAAAACGCAGGAGAAGAACGTTCAGCACTCTTCAGCAATGAAAAAATGAAGTGCAAATGTTAGTTTATAACATAATTTTTGGTTATTAGCATGGTTGAACTGGATCATCAAAGGTAAAATGTAATATTTTCTTGCAAATTAAGAAGTAATGTGTTACTTTACAAGTTACTTGGGGGGAAAAGTAATCTGATTACGTAACTCACGTTACCCCCCAACACTGGTAATAAGTACCTCTGCTAAAAAAAACTAATGAAACAAATTGAATGTGAATAATAAAATTCATGTGCATGAGAAACCTACATCTGCACTATAGTATACATTACATATATTACCATGGACCACAAAACCAGTCATAAAGGTACATTTTTTGAGATTGAGATTTATAAATCACCTGAAAGCTGAAAAAATAAGCTTTCCATGGATGTATGGTTTGTGAGATACAACTATATGAAAATCTGGAATCTGAGGGTGCAAAGAAAATCAAAATATTGAGAAAATCACCTTTAAAGTTGTCCAAATGAAATTCTTACCAATGCGTATTACTGATGAAAAATTAAGTTTTGATATATTTATGGTAGGTAATTTACAAAATATCTCAATGGAACATGATCTTTACTTAATATCCTAATGATTTTTGGCATAAAAGAAAAATCTATCATTTTGACCCAAACAACGTAATGTTGGCTACTGCCAAACCTTGATATTTTCAACACTCAATTGAAAATGTACACAAAATGTATTAATCATACTTACAGGTTGTGGTTCAGAGTCAACTCTTTCTTTTGAGACAATATCTTTATTTATCATGCACTTTGCAGACAGTTTACGTTGAAGGATAGCTACGTTACCATCTGCAAAAAACATATTTTTCGAAAACCCACATGACCTGCTCTAATCAACACAAGTGTTTTCTACATTGATAATAAGAAGAAATGTTTCATGAGCAGTGAATCGGCATATTAGAATGATTTATGAAGGATCATGTGACACTGAAGACTGGAGTAACGATGCTGAAAATTCAGCTTTGCATCACAAGAATAAATTACATTTTAGAATGTATTAAAGTAGAAAGCCATTTTTAAAAATGATAATAATATTTCACAATATTACTGTTTTTGATGTACATTTAACTAAATAAAAACAAAGAAATATTAAAAAAAACATACCAACCCCAATATACATCTCAGCCATTATTCACTGAAATCAGTTATTCACAAAAATGGGAGCTAACATAACATGTTTTTTTACATACATTTTAATGCGTTTTTAACCTGTCAGTGATATCTCAAGTGTAAATAAGCAGCTGTTTCAGTCTGTTCCTCACAGAAAGCTAACATTGCTAACAGTGTCTCTTCATTGCTTTAATCCCATGTCCCTTATGTCTCTATGTCTCTCAGCTTACAGTTGTTCAGGTATGAACGGCCTCATGTGTAGCAGTCATGCTCTGTGAGGACTCACCAGCTGGTCCGGATTCTGTTATTCTGGTGAAACCGGATGCTGAGACCTTCACGGATCCTGTACAGGAGGTCATCCATAGCAGCACTTATGTTTCCTCTGTGATTCCTACACAGGGTGGCATCAGGTAGGTCAAAGTCAGGGTTTCTCAAATCCGGTTGGAAGGGACACTGCCCTGCAGAGTTTATCTTACACTCTGATCAAACTCACTCACCTGTGATTTTCTAGGCCTGTATCCGAAATCACCCCCTATATCCTCACTATTTGAAGAGACATCCATTTTTAGTGGTTTCCAAAACCATAGTGTACAACCAGTGCACACTAAACGGCTAGAGAATACCCATAATGCACTGTGAGAGTCGCACGCCGAATGAATTCCCACGTCTCGCCAGAAGATGGATTTGCGGCTATTCATTGTACAAAGTGCTCATCCACGATGTAATACAGCGTAACACAACAATGTACAAATTCATTATAAATTGATAATTTAATTGTTGAACTAGGGTTTTTACATAATTTCCATGACAGAGTTCAGGATAAGTCCTTTAATCTTACTACTGGAGCTGCCAGTTTGCCAGATTGAAATTTTCATTCACTCCTTCAAGTGAACTGTATTAGTGGCCTAATGTAGGGAAATAGTAAATGAGGGTATAGGGGGCGATTTTGGATACAGCCTAGGGATCCTGGAGACCTTGATAATCTTGTGCAGGCATGTTTGAATAGGGTTGGAGATAAAGTCTGCAGCACATTGGCCCTCCAGGGCAAGATTTGAGGAAGTCATTCAGCCAAATGGCCTCAAAGTATCTGAAAACCCATTAGACATTGGTGACATGTAAATATATACACTGCCCTCCAAAAGTTTGGAAGCGTCCTAGACAATATTGGCATGAATCCTTTTTAATTTGTGATAATTTTGCACTGGACAACACAAACTACGAAAACTGAAAATGTATTTTATTACATAACAGTTTATACACAGAAAAAACTTAAATTTTCAATTCATCAAAATAACCACCATTAGCAGCTATTACAGCCCTGCATATTCTGGGCCTAAATTCATTGTATTCTAAACTTAATTGGCAATCAACTGTTGAAGCTGTTAAGGTGTGCTGACCCAAAAATCTTTTAAAAACCTGGCCCAACTTTAAACCAGTAACCAGGCATCACAGCTGGCAAAGGTCTGATTTTGACATGTATATACTCCCATTATTACGTAATCAAAATGAAAATTATTATTGCTGGGCTTCAATGATAAAGTCAAGTTACTTTAATGTATTTGCACCAAAAAATTATAAGGATTTGCCAGGGGTGTTTCCAAACTTTTGGAGGGCAGTGTATATTCATACATCTAACATCCGAAAGTTGACATTTTTGCAGATTTTGCATTGTGGATAAAGTTGTGAAAGTTACAGTATGTTTTCATAGCAAAATGAACTATGGAAGCTGTTAAAAAATGTTAATGTTTTTGAAAAAAAAGTATTTTATGCTCACCAAAACTGCAGTTATTTATTCATAAACATAGAAAGAGCAAATATAATTACCATTTAAAAGAACTGTTTTCTATATGAATATATTTTAAAATGTTATTTATTCCTGTGATGCAAAGCTGAATTTTCTCCCAAAATGAAAATTTGCTGAAAATGTACTCACCCCCAATTTATATATAGATGAGTTTGCTGTTTCATCGGAACATATTTGGAAAAACGTAGCATGACATCATTTGCTCAGCAATGGATCCTCTACAGAGAATGGGTGCCGTCAGAATGAGAATCCAAACAGCTGATAAAAACATCACAGTAATCCACAAGTAATCCACACCACTCCAGTCCATCAATTAACATCTTTTGAAGAGAAAACCTGCACGTTTATAAGAAGTAAATCCATCATTAAGGATTTTTTAACTTCAAATGATTGCTTCTGGTTCAAATAGAGTACTCTATCCATACTATCGATTTAACCAGTGAAAAGTCGTCTTATCTGAATCAGGATAGAAGTGTGCACAGATCAAGAACCGTTTACAAGTAAAAACAGTCTAAAACAGTTCACAAACAAATATGTTGGTGGATTTTGATTTGAGAGGACAAGAGAGGTTGGTTTTATTATAGATTATTTATATTTTGGCCAGTTAAAATGCCTTAATGATGGGTTTGTTTCTTATACAAACCACAGCTTTTCACTTCATTTATTGTGTTGTTTTTATCAACTGTTTGGACTCTCATGCAGTGACGGTACCCATTCACTGCAGAGGACTGGTGTGCAAGAAAATTTCTACATCTTGAATGAGCTGAGAGTTAGTACATTTTAATTTTTGGGTGAACTATGCCTTTAAAAAGGCTATTTGGCTCATAAATGTTTTATTTTAGTATCCCAGGTGTTTGTTCATGAGTCATTGTTCTCTGTATCTTCAGAATTGATGGTTAATATCCGGGTCTCTGTTTTCAGTCTAAACTCTGAGGAGCCGTTCTGTCGTATCTGTCATGAAGGCAGCGGCGCGGGCGATCTGTTATCTCCCTGTGAGTGTGCCGGCTCTCTGGCGATGGTGCACCGCGTTTGTCTGGAGCGCTGGCTCACGGCCTCCGGGACCAGCTGCTGTGAGCTCTGCCACTTTGAGTTCGCTCTGGAGAGACTTCCCAAACCAATCACTGAGGTAAAATAATCAGCAGCCGTGCTTGAAAATGATTTTTAACCTCTGAAGGATAAAATCCTCTACAGTTTGCATAATTATAAATATTCAGCCCACCTTTGACTTTTTTTTTTTAGCTCTATTTATTCTCATTTTGCTGGTTTAGCAGGTGATGAAACTTGATCTTGGGAACTGACTGTTTGTGCTTTCTGGCTTCATGTTGCTAAGGAAACGCAGATATTGTCTGACCTTGGCTGACATGTACTGCACTATGAGGCTGTCAGTCTGACTTCAGAGTTTATGTAAGACATGGGAATAAAAAGAGCTAAATCTGTAAATGGACATATTTACAACACTCTTCATACTAGTCATATGGAAAGTGTTTTTAAGCAGCATTATCAGCATCTGTTCTCCTGCAGTCAGTCACTCTTGAGTCTGAGTCGTGTCCCCACGTCACATATTGGCGGGTCTGCTTTCCCTCGGCTTCTTTTAAACACTGATCCACTTAGCGGGAAAATGAGATTAGATGAGGCACGTATCCCTGTCGCTGCTGCTTATCTCATGTTTTGGGCGGGGACAGGAAGATGACACTACAGTCCATGAGCATCACAACCTGCTGAGCAACAGCAAACCTCACCTCACATTACTGAACCTGTCTGTTACATTACTGAGTCTGTCTGTCTGTTCATCCTGGCTTTCTTTCCTTCCTTCTTTCTTACTTTCTTTTCTTTTTGCGTTTTCTTTGTTTCATTCTTTTTTCTTTCTTTTTGCATTTCTTTTGTTCTTTTTCTTTCTTTCTGCATTTCTTTTCCCTTCTTTCTGCATTCTGTTTCTTTCTTACTTTTCTTTTCTGCACTCTTTCTGCATTTCTTTTCTTTTTGCATTTTCTATTTTATTTTTTTAATTACTTTCATTTTTCCTGCATTTTTTACTTTTTCTTTTTGCATTTTCTTTTTCATTCTTTTTTTTTTTCTTTCTTTCTTTCTTTCTTTCTTTCTTTCTTTCTTTCTTTCTTTCTGCACATCTTTTTTCTGCATTTCTTTTTCCTTCTTTCTGCGTTCTATTTCTTTCTTTTTCTTTTTTTCTCTTTTTACTTCTTTCTGCATTTTTTCCATTTCTTCTTTCTTTCTGCATTTTCTCGTTCATTCTTTTTTTCTTTCTGTATTTTCTTTTTTAATTTCTTTCTTTCTGCATTTATTTTTTCTTGTTTCTGCATTCTTTCTTTTCTTTTTCTTTTCTGCACTTTCTTTCTGCATTTATTTTTTTCCTTCTTTCTGCATTTTGTCATTCCTTCTTTTATTCTGTATTTTCTTTCATTCTTTTCCTTTCTTTCTGCAATTTCCTTTTATTTCATTTCTTTCATTCTTTATTTCTGCATTTTTGTCTGCATTTCTGCATTTCTGACTTCCTTTCTGTTTCTTTCTTTCTTTCTGCATTTTCTTTCTGTTTCTTTTTCCTTCTTTCTGCATTCTTTCTTTCCATTTTCTGTTCTGTGCACTTTCTTTTTCTTTTTTCAGCACTTTCTGCATTTTTTGCCATTTCTTTTTTTTCTTTCTTTCTTTCTTTCTTTCTTTCTTTCTTTCTTTCTTTCTTTTCTTTTTCTTTTCTGCATTTCTTTTTTCACTTTTTTCCTTCTTTCTGAATTTTATTTATTTTTTCATTCTGCAGTTTTTTCTTTCTTTCTCCATTTTCTTTTAAATTTCTTCCTTTCTTTTTGCATTTTCTTCCTTTCTGCATTCTTACTTTTTTCTTTTCTTCACTGCATTTCTTTTTTCTCTTTTTTCCTTCTTTCTTCTTTTTGCATTTTCTTTCTTTCATTCTTTTTTTCTGCATTTCCTTTCTTTCTTTTTACTTTCTTTCTTTCTTTCTGCATTTCCTTTTCCTTCTTTCTGCATTTTCTTTCTTTCTTAGTTTTCTTTCCTGCATTTCCTTTTTCTCTTTTTTTCTGCATTTTTCCATTTCTTCTTTCATTCTGCATTTTCTTTCTTTTATTCTTTTTTCCTTCTGCATTTTCTTTTTTCTTTCTTTCTTTTTTCTTTCTGCATTTCCTTTCTTTCTTAGTTTCCTTTTCTACATTTCTTTTTTCTCTTTTTTTCTTCTTTTTGCATTTTTTCCTATTCCTTTCTTCCTTATTTTTCTTCCTTTCTGCCTTTATTTTCACTTCTTTCTGTATTTTTTTTTCATTCTTTTTGCATTTTTCTTTCTGCATTTTCTTTCTTTCATTCTTTCTTTCTGCATGTGCTTATCATTGTTTTTCCATGTGCTGATTTATATATGCACTTATCTATGCATTACGTAAAGTGGTTTTGTAATCTGGGTGGATGCAAATTAATTTTCTTTTTATCTTAGGTTGTCTGAATTTTAAGCCCCATATTAAAAAGTTAATTAAAATGTTGAGTTATCTTCCAAACAATACGTGAAATAAGCTTTCAAACGGCCATAATTCAAGTATAAACCGTTCCTAATGAGCTGTTTTTCATGGCTGCAGTGGTTCACCACACCTTCCATGCAGCAGCAGAGACGGACGCTGTGCGGGGACGCAATCTGTTTCCTGTTCATCACACCCTTAGCGAGTCTGTCAGGCTGGTTGTGTGTGCAGGGAGCCATGGATCTGTACTACAGCAACGGCATGGAGGCCGTGGGACTCATTGTTCTCACACTGACACTCTTCACTATATACCTCTTTTGGACTGTTGTAAGTTCACTCTTTCAGTGGAGCACAATTAAAGTACTTGCAAACACACCTTAATTAGTTATATGACACCCAGGACGATACAGTGAGAATTACATAAAGAAAATGTTCACAAGTTTTTGAAAACACTTACCTCATAAAAGATCTGTTTGGATGGAATCTAGACTATGTTGAACGACAAATCTGTAAAAGAGCGATGATAAAATGGTCCTAGTTTTTCCACGTAATCTTCCTTTTTAATTACAGGTATCCCTACGTTACCACATTCACCTCTTCAAGACGTGGAATGAGACAAATCCCAGTGTCCGGCTACAGATTCCCCGTCCTGTGAAGAAACACCAGAGACCAAAACATCTAACAATGCACTTCTTGTGCAAATACAAGAATAAGGAAACCATGGTTTAGTGCCCGAAACATCATCAGGAAGAAAACAGCTGGCTATTTTGGACAAACCCTGATTTCATCATGGCCCTTATTTCGAGTCTCACTAAGATCTGGAGTGATTTTGATTTGGGACTTACATGTGGAACTGAAGCAAAACCTTTTGGATTTGAAGTGGATGGTTTAATCTTCACTTGTGCTTAAATAATGGAAGACTTTAAAACAAGGAACTTTTCAGTCATGAAATTTCAGCATCGGAAAAGCGTGTCAAACCGCAGGAAAAGAACACGTCTTTATAAATAAACCAGAGAATGGTGTTGAGATGAGAATGACTGAGCTATTTATACCTACAGGATTTACCTTACAAGATTTTCATAATTATTCCACAGAATATATATCTAGATGAACATACAGTGGCTATAGGTAAGACAATCATACAGATATGCACATCATTTCATTACTGTTTGCTTTATCATGGAAACACTTGAATCATACAGAAAAGTAAACATGAAAAATGTGAACGTTTAATCATCTTTTAATCATTTGATGTTGTAGCTGAGTTGAAAAGCATAACACAAATTCAGTGTATTTTGTGTGCATTGTAAATGTCACATCAGAAAATCCAACATGAGAAAATGTACACTACCATTTTTAAATAAATGAATGGTTTTATTCAGCAACAATGCATTTAATTGGGTGACAGTAAAGCCATTCCTTTCTAGTCATGAATCATTACTATTTTTATCAGTTTCCACAAAAATATATTGTAGCACAACCGTTTTCAGCATTGATAATAATCAGAAATGTTTCCTGAGCAGCATATTAGAATGATTTCTGAAAGATCATGTGACACTGAAGAAACTGAAAATTCAGTTTTACATCACAGAAATAAATTACATTTTAAAATATATTCAAATAGAAAACATCTATTTTAAATGATAAAATATTATAACAAATATTATTATTTTTACTGTATTTTGGATTAAATAAATGGAGCATTAGTGCACATTAGAATCTTTTCTTTATTTATTTATTTATTTTTTTGTATCCCAAACATTTAAATGGTGGTGTAAAGTTGAAAATTGCTTTTATTTGAACAAATTCATACAATTTTTTTTTTTTTTTCAGTATTAAAAAGCAATATTTTGACACTCTCTGTCTGTCCGCAAAAAAGATCAGTAGGTCATTGCAACTTTGTTTTTTTTTTACCTTACTTTAATTCATTTTAAGTTATATTATCTTGATTTGGTTTAATGTGAATTAAGTTGAAATGACTTGTACAAGCAAGTTGATTGTACTTACAAATGTAAGGCATCAACTGAACTCAAGTTGTAATGAGTAGCATTATTTTACAGTGTAAAATTTCATGCTAAGTATACTACAAATAAATTTACATATTATGTACTTAATAAAAAATGTCCTGCAATTGTACTTTTGGTATACTAAACTAGTATATTTAAAGTCTGCTAAATTGGAACACCTAATTTTGTACTTAATGCACTTTAATTGTTCTGAAGCAATGCTGAAGTCCAACTAAAGATATACTTTAGTATATTTGTGCTATTGCAAGTATACTTTTAAATATTTACGATATTATTTAAAGATCATACAGTCCTCATCAATAGTGACATTAAAAAACATATTTAGGCTTAATATTAAGAAATGTGCATTGTGCACAAGTAGTACTCCAAATAAACTTTAATTACAATTTTTATATTGGTAAGTCTTGAGCGATTTGCAGTAAATGTTAATAGACTTGAACTATACTTAGTATAAAATAAATGCATTTTAAATCTATTACCTTTTCACTAGGGTAGTCTAAATGTGGACATGATTTGATACAGTGAAAGTGAGAACATTTTAATTTTTTTACGCTTACATTTTCTCTCTCTGCTGGTACAAATGACCTGAGGCTGTTTCTTCCACTGTGATCTGAATCATTCAGAGAGATGATGCATGATCGTCCAGATCTAGTGAACTAGGCTGGATAGTTTTCCTCACTTCAGCACCGTCAGAATACAAATCGTGAGGTTCAGTGAGGTGAATGGATCTGCAGTCAGTGAAAGAGCAGTATGTGTTAGTATTCATGCTTTAAGATGATTTACAAGCAGTTAGTCCAATGTTGTAATGTGCACAAAATTGAAAATGACATACAAGTAGACTTATGCTAGGCTAGATGGAGAGGAGAACAGCACAGGTTTTACCCACTGGCAAAATGAGTAGTAGTAAATCAAAAAAAATGTTATGTTAACAAGAACAGTGCTTAAAAGAGAGATAAAGGAATCAAGCATCACTACAGTTGCACTCATTGTGCTATAATTGCATCAGTAAAAGCTCAGTCTAGAGAAACGCTTTTCTTTTTTTAGGCATTTTAAGACTAAGAATAGAAACAACCAAATATGTGACCCTGGACCACAAAACCAGTCTTAAGTCACTGGGGTATATTTGTAGCAATAGCCAAAAATACATTGTGTGGGTCAAAATGATTGATTTTTCTTTTATGCCAAAAATCATTAGGAAATTAAGTAAAGATCATGTTCCATGAATATATTTTGTACATTTCTAACTGTAAATATATAAAAACGTAATTTTTGATTAGTAGCATTGTTAAGAACTTTATTTGGACAACTTTACATGTGATTTTTCCAATATTTAAAATTTTTGCACCCTCAAATTCCATATATTGAAATAGTTGTATCTCAGATAAATATTGTCCTATCCTAACAAACCATACATCAATGGAAAGCTTATTTATTCAGCTTTCAGGTGTTATATTAAACTCAATTTTGAAAAATTGACCCTTATGACTGGTTTTGTGGTCCAGGGTCACATATATTGGTGTCTTTGGCGTTATTAATGGCAAGTGCATCGGCAGTAAATATATAAATCTGTCACCTGTCCTTATGTTCGGCCTGCAGCCACCAAGAATCTTTAGTTGACTTCTCCATTGTGTCCTTGAAATGGGTGATGTCGATATGAATAACCTTAAGTCATTTATCGTGTTTCTAGGAATTACCAACTTTAAAAATCGCCGTGAGCACAAAACCACAACTTCCGAAAAGTGTCAACAGAGGGCGCTAATCTTCTAACACTGCTTCCCAATGCACGTACTGTATGTGACCCTGGACCACAAAACCAGTCATTAGGGTCCATTTTTTTAAAGTTTGTTGGGATAGGACAATATTTGGCAAAGATACTGTTTGAAAATCTCAAATCTGACGGTGCAAAAAAATCAAAACATTAAGAAAATCACCAATAAAGTTGACCAAATAAGGTTCTTAGCAATGCACATTACTAACTAAAAAAAAAGTTTTAAATATATACGGTAGGAAATTTACAAAATATCTTCATGGAATATGATTTTTACTCAACATCCTAATGATTTTTGGCATAAAAGAAAAATCGATCATTTTGAAAACTTTTGAAAGAATGAAGATGTGTACATTTTTCTTACTTTGCCAGCATATCATATTTTTTTCATTTAGTACTGCCCTTCAGAAGCTTACATGTTTCCCAGAAGACAAAATAAGTTAAATTTACCCTGATCTTCAAATTCAAAAAGTTTTCACCCCTGGCTCTTAATGCATTGTGTTTCCTTCTGGAGCATCAGTGAACGTTTGAACCTTCTGTAATAGTTGCATATGAGTCTCTCAGTTGTCCTCAAGATGGATCTCAAAATCATACAGTCATTGTTGGAAAGGGTTCAAATACACAAAAATGCTGAAAAACCAAATAATTTGTGTGACCTGAAGGATTTTGCTGAAGAACAGCAGGCAGTTTAACTGTTCAGGATAAACAAGGGACTCATAAACAACTATAACAAAAAACAAACCACAGCTGTGGATCATTCAGGTAACAACACAGTATGAAGAATCAAGCGTATGTAAACTTTTGAATGGGGTCGTTTTTATAAATTCAACAATTATTTTCTCTTGTGCACTATTTGTAAACGTCTTTTATGTGAAATATCTTATTCAGGTCAATACATAAAAATAACATGCATTTTGTATTATCCCAATTATTTTGGTAAAATAATTAACATTTTGCAGTTTCTTCAAGGTATATGTGACCTCAACTGTATGCCTGAATAGTAGTTTACAGCTATATAGGACCCATTACTACACTGGATTGTTAAATCTCCTCTGGACAACTTTAAAGGCGATACAGAGGCTATACGATTTTTCAACGACTGGACCAAAACAAACGTGCTCTTCGGGCACACATTCGCTTTCCGTATTATTTACAGTACAAAAAGTGTTACGTCTCTGGAATGTCCCCATAAAATGACCATACTGTCAGATGGATAATAAGAAGACAACATGTAATTTGTTAAAATGTAAATATATATTAAATGTTGTAGTAGATCTGGAGGGGTACTGGTCACACAATGCCCCCGTTTGGAAGGTAAAATAATAGCAATGTCTAACGAACAATACTCTGGCTTTCATGATCTAAATCTGGAAATAAAAGTTTTGGGATTTTAAATCGATCTAAAACAGAGAACAGTTATGATGTAAAATAAAATATGGAATATTTAAGATTTTCCACTATTTCTAAATCATTAATTGAATAATTAAATTATTCACTTATACTGAATGTTGATCATTGATCATGTGAGCTTTTGTAGGGTCAGATGTTTTTGCTTCCATTGAAGCACAAAATGCTCTATGAATCATTCTTAAGGTTTTGTACAAGGTCAGGTTTTGTACAAACTTGTGAAGATCATGCTGCTTGAGTGTTGCTGTTAAAGCTAAAGCAGATGATCAAATCTAAACCATTCTGAAATTAGATGTCTTTAAAAATGAACTTTTAATTCATATTGTTATGCTGATTATATAATCTGTGAAGGAAAAACAGTATTCAGTCAGAAAATATAAGCATTCTCACTAGTGGTCTCAAATTTTTGCATCCCACTGTACTTAATCATGATGTCATTATGTGTGACAGATGACTACTGTCAAATATATGATTTGCTAGGATGTGTATATTTGAAATATGTCTGTGAAATGTAAATACCTGCTAGTTCATTGCTTAATATTTGAGAAACCTGTTGAATGAAAACCATTGCATAATTTTCTTCAACAGCAGGTGGAGATAAAAGTCCATGAATCCACTCGAACCACACAACTCAGCAGCTGTAATGAGAACTCATTTCTTCTATATTCAGAGAAGCCAGAAATGACCATGAACTTTTCTCATGCATCCCATGGTTACATATTTTTTGTTGTATTTTGCTGTTCAAACTCTAAAATCGATAGGCACATTGGTTGTTTCCCACCCGTTTGGATGACAGGCCTTTTTTTTTTACATTTCAGTGTAACACTTGAGTACTTTACATTTTATTCATCAAATCTGCTGCTAGATTTATGTGGAATAATAATGAGCCCTGTAGATCCAAGAGCTCACTAATAGTCTCTTTAAAAGAATGAAAAGCTTTGCCCTTCTGCTGTTCACTTTGACTTGAACCAGGGCAGGTGAAAGCATATCAAAGCCTCTCGCTGCCAAACGCTACTCTACACTTCATAATAAACAGATCTGCTGTGCCCCAACAAGCTCTTTGATCACTCGCAGGAGCATATAGAATGATAAAAGCCCACGTGAAGTGCGGGGCTGCTATCTGGAATTGATCCAAAAGGTTTAATGATGTTGAGAAAGTATTTGAACATTTGCAAATGTATGAATGTCATTGCGTTAGATACAAAATATCAGATCTATATGATGCTATAATATATACCAGTCAAACGTTTTTGAACAGTAAGATTTTTAATGTTTTTTTTTTTTTTTTTTAAGAACTTTCTTCTGCTCGCCAAACCTGCATTTATTTGATCCAAAGTACAGCAAAAACAGTAAAATTTTGGAAATATTTTTACTATTTAAAGTAATGGTTTATAATTTGAATATATTTTAAAATGTAATTTATTCCTGTGATTGAAGCTAAATTTTCAGTATCGTTGTCTTCCATGTGACATGATCCTTCAGAAAGCATTCAAATATGCTAATTTGCTGTTCAAAACACATTTATTATTATTATCAATATTTAAAACAGTTCAGTAATTTTTTCAGGATTCTTTAATGAATAGAAAGATCCAAATATCAGCATTTATCTGAAATAAAAAGCTTTTGTAACATTATACACTATACCAATCAGTATATTTGTTTATTTATTTATAAATACTTTTATTTAGCAAGGATGCTTTAAATTGATCAAAAGTGATGATAAAGATGTTACAAAAGATTTCTGTTTCAGATAAATGCTATTCTTCTAAATGTTCTATTTCTATATCAGAGAAACCTGAAAAAATGTTACCACTAATAATTCTAAATGTTCTTGAGCAGCAAATCAGAATGTTAGAATGATTTCTGAAGGATCATGTGACTGGAGTAATGATGCTAAAAATTCAGCTTTAAAATCACAAGAATAAATTCCATTTTTAAATATTTTCAAATAGAAAACAATTATTTTAATTAGGTAAAAATATTGAAAATATGTACTGTTTTTGCTGGACTATAGATCAAATAAATGCAGGCTTGGTGAGCAGAAGAGACTTGTTTAAAAACATTTAAAATCATCCTGTTAAAAACTTTTGACTGGTAGTATATGGATGAGTATAAACTGACATAAAATAGACAAAACAAATTAATCAAATTTGTAGGTTAACATAAAAAGTCATGAATGAATGAATGAATAAATAAACAACTTTGTATGGTCTATTTTAATCTATTTATGTCAACAATATTGTAGAAAGAATTAAAAAATGTATAATGTTAGAAATTTCTACAATTATAAACCTGTTACTACCTTTTACATGTTATTATTTTACATTGTTTATCAAAAGGTTTTGTGTTTCGTATTTATTTTACCGTTTATTCACTCTTTTTTAAAAACACACACACATGCACAGCGGCAGCTTCCATTGTGACTTTATCAAGTGTGACAACATGCCCCGCTGCGGGGGGAGCGTTCTAGTCGCGTCGCGTCCGGTGTGGGACGCCTAGCGGACTATCAGCTCAGCACACTAACTTCTGTCAGCTCAGTGTTCAGTACGCAGCCCTGCGTTGAGGATATCGGTGAAACTCGCAGTCATTCGCGCTGCGTTCAGCCTTCATATCATCCGACTGACCGCTGCGTGACGGCCATTCACGCCATTCAAGTCAACATCTTCAGGACTCGTGCGGTGTTTATTGATCACCGGTGCGGCGAGCGCGTTAAATGGATTAAAATGTGAATCTATGAGTTACTTTGCAGCAAAGGTAAGAGCTGATCGTATAAATGCACGTCTTTGCGTAGCTTTGCACTGAGTTTTTCTAGAGTAGCTAATATCAGCGGGTCTTTCGGTTTTCAAATGTTTTATAATGTGAGTCTTTTATAATGCAACTTTGATTTGTCTGACATAACCTGTGTGCGTTTGCTCAGTTGATCCATCTCTTTGCAGCATCTCCTAATGCACTAATCTGATCAAATAAAAGCAGTGTCATGTCAATATGGGTATATATGACATGCACTGCTGCACAGAAATGATTCACACAAACCTATTGCACTGCATTCCTACTGCTGTTGCATTATGCATGGGGAGTACCTGAGAAAGAGGCTTTTTTTCACTGTCAGAAATTTCATACCAGACTAGATAGTGTAATTAAGTCAATCAGGAGTGCCACTGTCTGGCACTTTCCATTTAAAATCAGCAGAGGTAAATAATTGAGCATCAGCAGCAGGATCTGTGGTTAAACGCATCTCTGTCTGTTTCTCTCTCCTCAGGCTGAAATCTGACTGACATCATTCACCAGGCAGCTCTGGAACAGGATTTTAAAGATGGAGCTCTGGGTTCTGCCAGTATGTCGGATCAGCTTGATGTTGACAGTGATGTCGTCCACTGGTCAGGTATGATAAATGTCAAACATTGTTGAAGTAAAGTTAGTTATCGCTCATCTGAATGCAGTCAATCAGATTTTTTCTACACTGTAATATTCTTAAATAATAGCTGCAGTGCTTTAAGTCACTTTTACGGCACTGGTTCTGGAATTACATTTAATATATAGTTCATATTCAGGCAAACTGTACTGTGATATCACAGTGAGCAGGTCAGGTTATTACTATGATGAGCCGACAGTGTTCTCGAAACTCACTTGTGCTCGCCAACATGATATATTGCCACATATAGTGCAGACTGCAAGTTGTAATCAGACTTAAAGTCATTTAGCATTTTTATACTGGCTAGTCATCATAATGGTGATATCATGCAGGGTTTGTGGGCGTTTGGGCCTTTCTTGAACCCCATAGTGCACTAATTTGTTGTCATCTGACAGAAAATTATGTTGAATTCTATTTTGTGTTTTATTGTAACAAATTGCTGTGAAAGAACTGGCAGTAGAGTAGAGTGCATGAAAGATTGAAGAGGTGTAAAAAGAACAGCCATTAGAATAACCTAGACATTTTCCTATATTTGACCCTGGTCCACAAAACCATAAGTCACATAGGTATATTTGTAGCAATAGCCAACAAAATGGGTCAAAATTATTGATTTTTCTTTTAGGCCATAAGAATATTAGTAGTATGCATTGCTAAGAACTTCATTTGGACACATTTAAAAGTGATTTTCTCAATATTTCAAATTTTTTTGCACCCTCAGATTCCAGATTTTCAAATATATCTTGGCCAAATATTGTCCTATCCTGACAAACCCTTTATTTATTTAGCTTACATATGATGCATAAGTCTCAATTTCATAAAATTGACCCTTATGACTGGTTTTGTGGTCCGGGGTCACATATGTAGTACAAAAATGCATCAAATGTTTATGCTTTTGATATTTGTTTTGAATAATTGGTGTATAATTATAATTGTGCACCTATGCATGCCGAATCACATCAAGTCATTTTTGGTTTATATTGCATTTTTTCCTCCCAAAATATTTGATTAACATCTAAAAACAATTGTACTATATCTAACATTTTATGTTTTGTTTTGGTCAGTTTTAGTGATTTAGAGTTAGTTTAGTGAGTAGATAAATTGTTTCATATTTGACCATTTTGAGATTACCAGCCTTTTCGAAATACATTTAGTAAATTTTGTAAATTGAGCAATTTTATAAAACATTTTTAAGCTTCCATATATGTTTACAGATTCAAAGTTAGGGGTTGATGCAATTTTTTATTGATTTATTTTTTTAATGAAATTTCTTATGCACGAAGGCTGCATTTATTTGATTAAAAATAGTTTTAAAAAAATTTAACAATATACTTAAAAAAAATAATTTTAAAATGTAATTTATTCCTGTGATGCAAAGCTGAATTTTCAGTTTGTGCTGCTTAATATTTTTGCGAAAACTGTGATTTTTTTTTTTTTTTCCCCAGGATTTTTTTAAGTTTAAAAGAACAGTATTTAGTTGAATTAAAAAAAAATTTACAGGGTAAAAAACTTTTAATCAATTTAATGCATCCTCGCTGTATGAAAAATATTAAATTAAATTAAATTATTATGTATACTTTTTTTTTTTTTTTTTTTTTTTTTTACTGATCCCAAACTTTTAAAAGGAAACTTCATTTTCTGTCATTTAATATATTATATTGTAACAAATCAGACATTAGCTGAGGGTGACTTTGGATATCATATCTGTATCAGCTATTAAAACCCCATATGTGACCCTGGGCCACAAAACCAGTCTTAAGTAGCACGGGTATATGTGTAGAAATAGCCAAAAATACATTTTATGGGTCAAAATTACATTTTTTTTTTATTTATGTCAAAAATCATTAGGATTTTAAGTAAAGATAATGTTCCATGAAGATATTTTACCATAAATATATCAAAACTTAATCTTTGTTTAATATTTTTGATTATGCATTGCTAAGAACTTTATTTGGACAACTAGGCGATTTTCTCAATATTTTGTTTTTTTTGCTCCCTCAGATTCCAGATTTTCAAATAGTTGTATCTTGGCCAAATATTGTCCTGTCCTAACAAACCATAGAAAAAATGGACCCTTATGACTGGTTTTGTGGTCCAGGGACATAGGCTGACCAGTTTGTATGAGAGTGAATTTGCAATGCATATATATGTATATATATGTGTGTGTGTGTGTGTATATATATATATATATATATATACATATCAACTCAGATATTCTACCCAAACATCACAGCAACAGACACACCCAAATCAGCTCTCTCCTCAAGCCTCTCAAGTCGGCTCATAGTCATGCGCTTCATCGTAGGTCCGGAGGGAACCGTTAAGCGTTGCCTTCTTTTTTTGTAAGAAACAGGTTATATATAGAGGTCTGGTGTGGATGTTAATGGAAGAGCTGGCAAGGACGTGGACGCCAGCCTAATCCGGTACAATAGGGCCACTCGATAAGAGCAATTTACACCGTGGAGCTGCCACCTAAAGTGGCCAAATCTCTTTGTCCAACGCGCCGGTACATGAATAACGACAGCTGAAACCCAAGTCCTTCCTTTGTGGGATTCCGAACGAAATGGATGTGGAAAGACGGAGGAGAGAGCAGGTAGCAGGTAGCGGCATTAGTGCAGCAGTGCACTCTGGGATAAAGTTACAGTCGGCCACGTCGAGCGCCTTTTCCATGCACGCACCATTTGGCTAGTGTCATTCATTCCCTAGTTTGTACGCGAGCTGACGGACAGCAGCAGCGCTCTCTTTACGCCGTTTTATACCATGTCAGAATTTATCATTTCCAATTTGCTGACTGAAGCAGGTGACTGTGGCCATCCATCTTGGAGAGAACAGGTTTCTGCTGGAGTCTAAATTGAAATTTGATGTGCATTTATCCAGAGTCTCCATTAAAGCTCTTTGCAGTAATCTTTCAGAATAATATTTGTTCTATGGGCTAAACACTTCGGCTTGATTTATGCGCGCGTGGGAGCCGCCGCTGGGACTCCTTAAGAAGCTGTGAGTTTCAGCACTGAAAGCGAAGTGGAGTCTAACAGGTGTTTTCACTACTCTTTTCCCACATCTCCTATTTTCCTGCTTTTCCTATTAGAGAGCAGCTCTGCTCTTTCACCTCCCTCTGGCAGCACGCTCCTCCTGCTAGACGCGCTCACGCACACGTGCACATCTTTCTCATGAAAGAATTGCAGGGTCGAATTGTGTTAGATGTGGGATTTGGTGGGCAGACGTATTTAATTTTGCCTTGTGTTCAAGCTGATAAAAAGAGAAAACTCACAAGGTCTCGGCTGAATCGGAGTGTGGAGTTCTATTGGTGTTTTATCTGTGGGTAGTATTGTGCCAGAAACATATTTCCCCAAATACACAGATGTGAATTGCATTGCCATCAGTCCGTCAGTCTATCTATCTATTTATCTATCTATCTATCTATCTATCTATCTATCTATCTATCTATCTATCTATCTGTCTGTCTGTCTGTGTGTCTGTCTGTCCATTCATCTATTCGTCTGTCCGTTTCGTACATCTGTCCGTCCTCTGTATATCTATCTATCTATCTATCTATCTATCTATCTATCTATCTATCTATCTATCTATCTATCTATCTGTCTATCTATCTATCTATCTATCTGTCTGTCTGTCTGTCTGTCTGTCTGTCCAACTGTCCGTTTCGTCCATCTGTCCGTCCTCTGTCTATCTATCTATCTATCTATCTATCTATCTATCTATCTATCTATCTATCTATCTATCTATCTATCTATCTATCTATTTATCTGTCTGTCTGTCTGTGTGTCTGTCTGTCCATTCATCTATCTATCTATCTATCTATCTGTCTATCTATCTGTCTGTCTGTCTGTCTGTCTGTCTGTCCGTCTGTCCGTTTCGTCCATCTGTCCGTCCTCTGTATATCTATCTATCTATCTATTTATCTGTCTGTCTGTCTGTGTGTCTGTCTGTCCATTCATCTATCTATCTATCTGTCTATCTATCTGTCTGTCTGTCTGTCTGTCTGTCTGTCCGTCTGTCCGTTTCGTCCATCTGTCCGTCCTCTGTATATCTATCTATCTATCTATCTATCTATCTATCTATCTATCTATCTATCTATCTATCTATCTATCTATCTATCTATCTATCTGTCTGTCTGTCTGTATGTCGGCCTGTCTATCTATCTATCTATCTGTCTGTCTGTCTGTCTGTCTATCTGTCCGTCTCTCCGTCTGTCCGTTTCATTCATCTGTCTGTCCTCTGTCTATCTATCTATCTATCTATCTATCTATCTATCTATCTATCTGTCCGTCTGTCTGTCTGTCCGTCTGTCCATCTGTCCGTCTGTCCATTTCGCCCATCTGTCTGTCCTCTGTCTATCTATCTATCTATCTATGTATGTCTGTCTGTGTCTGTCTGTCTGTCTGTCTGTCTGTATATCTATCTATCTGTCTGACCGTCTGTCCGTTTCGTCCATCTGTCCGTCTGTCCAATCCGTTCGTCCATCTACAGTCATGTGAAAAAGTTAGGACACCCTATTGAATTGCATGGTTTTCCGTATCAGGACATCATAAAAAAATGGTCCTTGGCTGGTCTTAATTTCGAAAATAAAACCTCAGATGAACAACAACGCATGAAAAATTGCACCGTGTCATTATTTACTGAACAAAAATAAAGCCAAAATGGAAAAGCCATGTGTGACAAAGTTAGGACACCCTTACTGTTAACATTGGAAATAAGAGGGTAAATAACAGTCAAGCACTGCTAATCAAATACCTTTGATTAACTGATCATCAACAAGTCTGAGCGCCTCTATAAAAGCATGAGCTTTGGTAGTCTGGTCTGGAGCCTTCAGGTGTTTATTAATGCCAAGGAGGTAAGACATCAGCAATCATCTTAGAGAAGCGCTTGTTGCTGCCATCAATCTGAGAAGAGTAATACGGCCATTTCCAAACAATTTGAAGTTTATTCACAAGTGGAAGACATTTAAAACAAACACCTCTCCTTCCAAGACTGGATGTCCCAGAAAATTCACCCCAAGATCAGACCATGTAAAGCTCAGAGAAATGGCAGACAACCCAAGATCTACACTTCAGACTCTACAGGCCTCAGTTCATGACAATACCATCAGAAAAATATGGGACAAAAATGGCATGTTTGGAAGGCTTGGCAGAAGAAAGCCTCTTCTATCTAAAAAAAAAACATTGCAGCACAGTTTAGGTCTACAAAGTTGCATCTGAACAAAATACCAGTCTTCTAGAATAATGTCCTTTGAACAGACGAGACCGAAGTGGAGATGTTTGGCCATAATGCACAGCGCCAAGTTTGGTGAAAACCTAAAGAGCATATCAGCACAAACACCTCATACCAAAAGACAAGCATGCTGGAGGAGGGCTGATAATTTTGGGCTTGTTTTGTAGCCACAGGACCTGGGCACCTCACAGTCATTGAGTTGGCCATGAACTCCTCTGTATATCAAAGTATTCTAGAGTCAAATGCGAGGGCATCTGTCCGACATCTTGGGCCAAAATTGGGTCATGCAGCAGGACAATGATCCCAAGCACACCAGCAAATCTACAACAGAATGGCTGAAAAGAAAGGAATCAAGGCGTTGCAATAGCCCAGTCCAAGTCCAGAGCTCATCCTGACTCAAATGCTGTGGTGAGAGCTGTGCATAAGCAAATGCCCACAAACCTCAATAAACTGGAGCAACATTGAAAAGAAGAGTGGTCCAAATTCCTTCAGAACGATGTGAGAGACTGATAAAGTCACACAGAAAATGAATGCTTCAAGTTATTTCTGCTAAAAGTGGATCTACAGGCAATTGATTAGGGTGTCCTAACTTTGTCACACATGGCCTTTAACTCTTGGCTGTATTTTCCTTAAATAAGTAATGACACTGTGTGATATGTCATGTGATGATGTGTATCTGAGGATTTATTTTCCAAATTTTAAGACCTGCCAAGGACCAGATCATTTTTTATTATGTCCTGATACAGAAAACCATGAAATTCAATATGGTGTCCTAACTTTTTCATATAACTGTATTTATATATCTGTCTGTCTGTCTGTCTGTCTGTCTGTCTGTCTGTTCATCTGTTCATTTGTCCATTTGCCTATCTATCTATCTATCTATCTATCTATCTATCTATCTGTCTGTATGTCTGTATGTCTGTCCGTCCATCCGTCTATATCTCTGTTTGTTACCTTCCAATTCAGCAAATGAAATAGAATTTAAAAGGCATTCTCAGTTCATTTCTGCACATCCTGTTGCATACAGAATGCTTTTAGATCTGCTGAACTGCAGTTCTTTCAGCTCTCGTATTCTTCAATAGTTTGCTGCACTTTGGCAGCAGGTTCTTATTAAGCTCTTAAATTCACTTGTTTGGATAATTCAGCACCTAACACTTCATCTCAGCGGAGCAACCGTTATTCTGGAGGGACAGAAAGCACGCACTTCTTCTCCCAGAGAAATGTAACATTTAAGAAGAAGCTCAGAGGTTAAATGAGTACATAGTCAACAATTACGGGCCAGAGTAGATTTTGAAATAGCGATTCTAGCTTGGCTTATAGCGTAGATTATGACAAGCAGATGTTGCACTAACCTTGTGCCTGATTGCTTTTTATTGCATTGTGTTTTCAAGGGTATTGATATTCTCAAGTTCTCAATTGAAGCCATTCGTGCCCTCTTTTTCAGTGTCACCATCTCCTTCATTTTAGGGAGCGCTCGCTTCGCTCGCTTCTTTTTCAATTTTTTATTCCCAATTTACAGATTCAGAAACATTACTGAAGGCTTGCATTGTAGGCGGACGAACAAATGAGCCTTTTGTTGTCTCT
Source organism: Labeo rohita (assembly GCF_022985175.1). Taxonomy (NCBI): domain Eukaryota; kingdom Metazoa; phylum Chordata; class Actinopteri; order Cypriniformes; family Cyprinidae; genus Labeo; species Labeo rohita. Next base: position 43,412,681 of record NC_066875.1, read on the forward strand.
GCCTTTCATAGACGGGAAATGCATAACAATGCGCTCTTTCTATCACATTGTGAAGTTTTCAAATCATTTTTTGGGATAGTTTTCACCATTGACAGGGACCGTAGAGAGACGACCGGAAATTATACAGCGGTGAGAGGAGGAATGAAAATGGGTTAAATTCGAACCTTGGAGGTTGCTTTTTCATTGCAAACAAATGAGGTGTGTTATGCCGCCTACCTTTTGGAACAGGCTCCGTGTTGATGATGCCTTAAAATGCGCACTAGCTTGGAACAAAGCCAGGATGGTAAACAGAGCTGAAGACGTGTTCATCAACACACAGACGAGCAGAACAACAGCTCTATCTCCCATGTCATTTCTGGCTAGCATTCAACAGATATTGTGTTTGCGTGCGTGCGTGTGTATTTAAATGAGCAAGCATGCTGTGTTGGAGGACAGTGTGAAGTTTTCAGCGGAGTTGTCAGACAGCAGTATGAAAGCTTTGCACGCTCAGTGCTGTTGTATTGTGGGTCCAGAGACACTACGGCTGCAGCTCCAGCCTGTTTGAACAGCTGACACCTAAAGCAGAGACAAAAAAACTGGCTCCAGACAGCCTCATCGCTAAGAGCCGGGAATAGGCTGTGGATGTTTTAGTGTGTGTTTCAAGTGTGCACTTGTATGTCTGTATATTTGTTCTTTATGGATGAACAAGAAGGCTACAGGGGCCCCCATAATAATTACACACTTAAAAATGTCTGAATGTTATTGTATTGCATAAAATCTAAAAGAAAGTGTTTTAGAGCACAAGCAAACATTTTATAAATATATCTGTAACCCTGAGGAGAATTGACTAAAAATATCATCCACTAAAAATGAACAAAACTGTTCTGAAAATGCATTTTTTGATATTTTGTATGTAATGCAGTAACATTCAGACATTTTTAATGTGAGGTAGAAAAATGTTTTTTTAATTACTTTTAAATGTCATTTAACAAACTTCAAAAGGAAGCCAGAGTAGAGCAATCCAAATTTTCATATTTATTAAAAATGGCAGTTTATGTGTTAACAGAGGCTTTGACCTCCACAGGAAAGTGTTACGTCATGGAAGAGTGATTTTACAATGTTGCTAGGTAGCAAAAAATGGAATTTTGAAGGATTCAAATCTCTTCATAAAGGCTGACAGATTTTAAACTAATTTTTGCTGCTTTGTACTTGGAAAATATCATTGATGAGGCGAAATCATGTGGCCTTCATGTGTTCTGTAGCTTCACAATATCTGCTGATGGTTCAAAGGGTGTTAATGTTTTGATTTATTGGTCCATGCAGAGCCATAAATACACAGCTGCTTTTAATTGCAGTTTTACAGATAAACCCTTAAATCAATGCAGCACATAAATACGTTACTCTGAGACAGACAATTCCCGAGTGCAGGATAATCGTTCTGCAGTAAATCATTGAATCCCAAATATTGTTTTGCATCTTTAAATTCATGCATGATGTAAATCCGGATGTAGGTCTGGTTTAAATATACATATACAGCTGAAGTCAAACGTTTCAGAATCTGCAAAATGTTATTTATTTGACCAAAATAAGAGGGATCATTCAAAATGCATGTTATTTTATATTTAGTACTGACCTGAATGAGATATTTCACATACAAGATGTTTACATATAGTCAATGAGAGAAAATAATAGTTGAATTTATAAAAATAACCTCGGTCAAAAGTTTACATACACTTGATTCTACTGTGTTGTTACCTGAATGATCCACAGCTAAAGTGGTAGTACTAAATGAACCCTTTCCAAAAAAATATGATCCATATTTTTTAGGCAAATGAAAATAAGACAAATGTAATGCTCACTGATCTTCAGAAGGAAATTCTGTTCAGGGGGTGAAAAGTTTTCAGGGCAAATTTAACTTATTTTGTCTTCTGGGAAACTTGTAAGTATATTCTGTAGCTTCTAAAGGGTAGTACTAAATGAAAAAAATATGATATTTAGGCAAAATAAGAAAAATGTAAACATCTTCATTCTGTTCAAAAGTTTTCACCCCCGGCTCTTAATGCATTACTTCTGAAGCATCAGTGAAATGTTTGAACCTTCTGTAATAGTCGCAAATGAGCCCCTCAGTTGTCCTCAGTGTGAAAACATGGATCTTAAAATCATACAATCATTGTTGGAAAGGGTTCAAATACACAAAATGCAGAAAAACTAAAGAATTTGTTGGACCTAAAGGTGTAACGGAGTGAATGAAACGAGAGGCGAGCGGATCCATCTGCAAGCTTTTATTTAAGGGACGAGACAGATACATGGTCGAACAGGCAGGGTCGAACAATGGCAGGCAGGTATAACGAAGACGATACACAATAGAGGTCTGAGAAACAGGCGAGGGTCGATCCGTGGCGAACGTAATCCGTAAGGAGCTTGGCGAGGAGAATAACCAGGAAACACGAGCGAGAGTCAGTAGGCAGGTGGCGATGAGTCGAAACTAGATAACCAGGCGGGAGAACAAAACACTGGGAACTAGGAACTGGGGAATGCTAACAATAGAACAAAACAAAAACTCACAATACTCCGTGGTTTGCAAGGGGAAAGACCGGGGCTTTTATAGCGCCGCTGATTGGTCGCGGGTGAAGTACAATGGCTGATGGGGAATGTAGTCCGGGGTGTAGTGCAACAGTCCGTGTGAGATAGGGCGAGAGTGACATCTGGTGGTGAGCGGACCGTGGGACACTGACCAGATTCGTGACATAGCCCCCCCCAAGGAGCGGCTTCCAGACGCTCGAAGGGAGCAACAGTCCAGGGGAGCGGTGGGGCGGGAGCGAGACAGGGCGAGGGCTGGAGGGCCAGGTCCATGTGGAGGGCCTGGTGATTGAGGCAGGACTGACAGGGCAGGTACCCTCCAGGGCGGGGCCGGAGGCGGAGCAGGAGCCCTCCAGGGCGGGGCCGGAGGCGGAGCAGGAGCCCTCCAAGGCTGAGCCGGAGGCGGAGCAGGAGGCGCAGGAGCCCTCCAGGGCAGAGCCGGAGGCGGAGCAGGAGGCGCAGGAGCCCTCCGGGGTGGAGGCGGAGCAGGAGGCGGAGCAGAAGGTGCAGGAGCCCTCCAGGGCGGAGCAGCAGGCGGAGCAGAAGGCGCAGGAGCCCTCCAGGGCGGAACAGGAGGCAGAGCAGGAGGCGCCGGAGCCCTCCAGGGCAGAGCAGGGACCTGTGTCATGGGCTGGGACCTGGGGAGAACAGGGATAGAGGAGACAAACAGAAGAGCAGGAGGGGCAGGAGCCCTCCAGGGCTGAGCAGGAGGCACCGGGACCTTCCAGGACGGAACAGGGATCTGCGTCATGGACTGGGACCTGGGGAGAGCAGGGACAGAGGAGGCAGAGAGAACAGGGAGAGAAGCAGAGAGACCACAGGATAACGCCGCCTCCATAGGAGGTTCTACAGCCGAAGCTGACACCTCTGGAGGCATTGGCGCAGCTTCTCTGATGGGGAAGGCCTCTGGAGCAGACCTGAGACCAGACGGGACCTCTGGAGCAGACTTGAGACCAGTGGCCATTACCGCGTTGTCGCGTTCCCTCTCTGCGACCCCCACGGTGCACGGCGAACCCACACACGACAACGCAAAGTTCAAAAATGCAGCCAGAGATGAGCGCGGACCCTCGCGTCTCAGCCTCGCCTTTAAAGGCTTATTTATGCCATCACAAAAGATCTCAATAATTGTGCAGTCCGGGAGGGTGGAATAATTGGCAATGGCCAGAAACTCACGGATGTGTTGTTCTAGTGTGCGTGGCCCTTGTTTTATCCTGAAAAGAATTCTGTCTGTGTCCATATCTGAATGTCCGGGGGTGAAGCTGCTGGATCCTGTGGTGACGGAGTATTCTGTAACGGAGTGAATGAAACGAGAGGCGAGCGGATCCATCTGCGAGCTTTTATTTAAGGGACGAGATAGAGACATGGTCGAACAGGCAGGGTCGAACAATGGCAGGCAGGTATAACGAAGACGATACACAATAGAGGTCCGAGAAACAGGCGAGGGTCGATCCGTGGCGAGCGTAATCCGTAAGGAGCTTGGCGAGGAGAATAACCAGGAAACACGAGCGAGAGTCAGTAGGCAGGCGGCGATGAGTCGAAACGAGATAACCAGGCGGGAGAACAAAACACTGGGAACTAGGAACTGGGGAATGCTAACAATAGAACAAAACAACAACTCACAATACTCCGTGGTTTGCAAGGGGAAGGACCGGGGCTTTTATAGCGCCGCTGATTGGTCGCAGGTGAAGTACAATGGCTGATGGGGAATGTAGTCCGGGGTGTAGTGCAACAGTCCGTGTGAGATAGGGCGAGAGTGACATCTGGTGGTGAGCGGACCGTGGGACACTGACCAGATTCGTGACAAAAGGATTTTTCTGAAGAACAGCAAGCAGTTTAACTGTTCAGGACAAACAAGAGATTAATGAACAACTATCACTAAACAAAAAAAGGTAACAACACAGCATTAAGAATCAAGCGTATGTAAACTTTTGAATGTCATTTTTATATATTCAACTATTATTTTCTCTTGTGGACTATATGTGAACGTCTTTTATGTGAAATATCTTATTCAGGTCAGTACTAAATAAAAAATAGCATGCATTTTGAATGACTCCTCTTATTTTGTACAAAACTTTGGACTGTATTTGGCATATAATGTTAAAGCTGTTGGGTTTAAATCATTCATGAGTTTGCAGCTTGCATATATCTTGTGATTATGTCTTACTTGTCATGCATGAGTTTAAACATTTGCTTTTAGACAGCTTTATTTATCCAGTATCTTTTTACTGAAGGTGTCATGTAAGTGCTTGAGGTTTTTGAATCCAGAATAAAGAGTGAAAATGCAAAAGAAAGTCTGTAGATTGTGTGTGAGCCTCTATCAGTTATCCGAAAGGGTAAAAGAGCTCTTATCTGTATGTTTTGACATGTACTGCTTGTCATGAATTCTCTCTCTCTCAATCTGTGGTGAGTCGAGTTGAACTGAAAGGCTCATTCATACACAGTTACTGTGTGGCCATTCACTCCGACCAGCTGTAAACAGACTCGCTGCCTTTTTGCACCCGCTGCACTGCTAATCTGTTGGATGGGACCCTCTCTCTCTCCCTCTCCCTCTCTCTGTGACATGGCAAATTGGCTCTTGACACTAAGCCTTGGCACATATTTCATGAATCCATTAATGGGCCCAGTCAGCCTTTGATAGAGAGCGTGACATTATGCTTAGTTCAAGACCTTAAAAGAAAAGTTCACCCAAAAATGACAATTTTATCATCAGTTAGTCATGTCTATGCTATTTCAAGCCTCATATTATTTTCATTCTTCAGTGAAACACAAAAAGAGCTGAAATGCAAGGAAAATGGATGGTGATTTATACCGTCAAGCTCCAAGAGGGACAAAAAGTGCCGTACAAGTTTCATGAAAGACATTATATTTCAAGCCCTCTGAAGTCATCCTCTCTTTTGCAGTCTGATTTGCTGTATACTTTATTTTAAACGTTGCTATGAACTCTTAATAAATAAAGATTCCAAAAGGGGAAAGAATAATATTTTTCTTAACCCTTTTCCACTATAAAGAACATTTTGTGCATGTTAAAGGTCTATCATAGAACCAAAGATTCCAAAAAAGAACTTTTAATTTTAAAATTGACTGGTGACTGGTCACATGACACACCAGAAGTAACGACGCTAAACCTGATTTAAAGAGGCACTATTTTGGAAATTAACTTATTTCCTCTTTCTGCTTTAGAACTTTAATGTTTAATCTGCTTTTTATGACTTTTTAATCATTGGAATGTATAAATCACGATCCACTTTCAGTGTGTCAAGAAGCAGCTTGGCTATTCTGTCTAGTGTCTCGTTTTGAGATTCAAAGAAGAATGAAAGTAAAATGAGATTGAAACCATATGAGGGTGAGTAAATGATTACAAAATGTTCATTTGGGGGTGAACTATTTCTTTGAATGTCTAGGATAATTCATCTGAAAAGTAATATTTTTAGATGTGAGCCTCCGTAAACGTTGATTGTGGCTCAGCTTGTAGGTTCTGCCTCATTTCACAAATCTCCAGTTGTTGAAAGGACTGTGATATCCTACTGCCACCAGATCCTTTGCAATTTAACAGTAAGATAACTGGTTTAGGACCAAGTGTACCACATCCCAGTGTTGTTTTAGTGTGCTATTATAGTGTTTATTCATATTTCAAATTAGCTTTTTCTTCTTATATTTGCAGTTCACAATAAGTTTGGTTTATGATTTGATCATTTGTTGTTCTTTTGTCATTTTTATCATTCTTTTTTTTAGGGCTGTCAAACAATTAATCGCGATTACAAAATACAAATCGCATTACAATCGCATACAAAATAAAAGTTTGAGTTTGCCTAATATATGTGTGTGTACTGTGTGTAATTATTATGTATATATAGATACACACAAATTAATGTGTATATTTAAGAGAAATATGTTATTTATGTACAAAATATTTTATTTATATATAATATAAATTATATAAAAATTGTAATAAGTACATATACTTGAATGTGTTTGTATTTATATATACTTAATAATTACACATAGTAGACACACATATATTAGGCAAACTCAGACTTTTATTTTGTATGCGATTAATTGCTGTTAATCGTTTAACAGCCCTAAAAAATAATAATAAAAATGACAAAATAACAGCAAATTACCAAATCATAAACTAAAATCACTGTGAACTGCATTAATCACGATTAATCTTTTGACAGCCCTATTATTTTTTACATTTTTGTGTTAATGTGTTTTTGTTCCAGTTTTTTTTATTAAAATTGTTTAATTTTCATTTATTTGCCAAGGCAAAAGTTCTAATTTTTGTTTTAATTTTTTAATTTTTCCCATATAGTATTTATATTTTGTTTTATTTTAGCTTAATTTCAATTAATTAAAACTATTTGTAATAGTTTTTATTTTAATTAACTATAACTGCACTGCTACATCCATACTATATATTCATATTTTACAAAATGTGCATAATATAAACTTAAGTGTAGCAAGCATTACAAATTTTTGGTAGTTAAAATACTCTTTTCTGTCAGGTTTAATGTGCTTAGTCCACTATAAGTACGTTATTTACTGAATGATTTCCTGAAAGTGTAAATATTGTGACTCTGTGGTGCAATCAAATCATTACTCTGTTTGTTTGAGCATCATGACCAACCTGATGTAGCAATGCAACATTGACTTTGGGGCACAATTACATATTTGGACCAGTGAAAAATGGGACGAGTGTTTGAGAAATCTGTTTGAAAACTGCCATAATTTTTGTAATTACATTACCAGTGGCAGACTAATTACATACAGCTTCTCTAATAGCTTCATTTTGATTAGGTGCAACATTAAACAAATGAGAGTCCAGACAGCTGACAAAAACAATAATCCTCCATTGAAAATGTCCATTCCCTGTTGTCCTTTCACATCAAAATGTTTTAGACAGTTTTTCTTTTACTTGTAAATGATGCTTAATCTGTGCATATTTCTCTCCTGATTAAGACTAGATGACTTTTTCACTGGAGAAAGCAAAATAGTGGATAGAGGAGTCTCAGTGAAGTCTTAATGATGGATTTGTTTCTTACAAACTCACAGCTTTTTGCTTCACAATGCATTAATTGATGGACTGGAGTGGTCTGGATTATTTGTGGATTATTGTAATGTTTTTATCAGCTGTTTGGACTCTCATTCTGACGGCACCCATTCACTGCAGTGGATCCATTGGTGAGCAGGTGATGTAATGCTAAATTTCTCCAAATCTGTTCTGATGAAGAAACAAACTCATGTACATCTTGAATGGCCCGAGGGTGAGTACATTTTCAGCAAATTTCCATTTTTGGATGAACTATTCCTTTAAGACCAAGCAGTAGCTTTTGCCAGTTTACTGTATTGCCAGTGGACTGAAACCTTTACATGTGTTAGTGTTACTAATGCCACTTACCAAAGCAGTTTGAGAGTATGTTATGTCACCTAATTAATATTCATGAGAATATAGCTTTCATACAGTTTATAACATCTCACTCCAATTTTCAGGTCATTCTTGGAGCACTGACACTTTCTAATTTTACTTCCAGCGTGATCTGCATATGAAGTTGGCGTGCTGTTCATATGCATCGCTACACTCGCGGTATTTAATTCAGTCGTGTGGACTGCTTACCCAGCACTGAGGCACTTCCTGAAGGAGCCTTGCTTTGTAAATACAGTAAACTGTGTGTTCTCTCACCTTTACTATTTATTATTCTCAGTAAGTATTTCAATCTCCGCACTGAAGCGCCTCAAGCGGCTTTTGGATTTGCATATGGTAGATATCCAGGAACGGTTCACCTCAGTGTTTTTCGACCTCAGATCATCTTATGCATCCTCATTTTGTAACAAAAATAGAAAAACACAATCAAAATGCAGTTTGATTGTGGAGGAGGTGAAGTTCATGACTGTTCAGACTGATGGGGAATCATTTCAATTAGAATTTGTAACAAGTTCTGTTCCTCAGGGGCTTGAGTCATGACATTAGCAAACAAGATGATTCTGTCTATGGATTTTCTGTGTCCAGCTGATTCTTGATGATTGTTTTTATCAGATGCATTCTCAACAAACTGATTTGCAAAACATGCATCATGAGTACAGATAGCTAAAATGTTCCATGCTGAGCTATACTTCTGTATGAAGAACACAGAAAGTCATTAATGTGACATTGTAATTCAAATTTGTAATTTGTTAGTTTTAAATAAGGTGACCAAATTTCAAAAATAGAAATGAGGGACATTTATGTACTCAGTGGTCATAATGTCATTGAAATCTTATTTGTTATTGCTTATGAATTGAAAAGCATGGAAAATACATTTATTTAAAAAAAATATATATTTTATACAAAAATGATTATTATGTTTGTCCTAAATAATTTTAAACATTTCACCAAAAATCATACTATGAAAAAAGGTAATTAGTAATGTTTGAAAACAGTAAAGAGGTCAAAAAAGTACTATATTTAAAAAAAAAAAAACTTTACAAATACACATTACAAAAGGTAAAAAATATGATAAATTAAACAACTTCAACAAATATTTTTTAACATTTGGTAGCTGTATTTAATATTTTCATTTTCAGAAATTGACATTCACAACTTTTTCAACTTTTCAAATGTTGCATGTTTGTGCATTGGAAATTAATATTTATTATCCCTAATTAGGCTTATTATTTTGTATTTTAGGTATGTGCTTTTTGCAAATATAATTGTAAAAATATGAACTTTTGGTCACCCTTAGTTAAAATACTTGCAGATTTACTTTGAGCTACTGTAAAATCCATTAGCATCATATCTACTAACTACCTTTTTTCAGATTAATAATAAGGGATGCATGTAATTTCTGCAAAACAAGCATTATTACACATAACTGCCGAAAAATTACTGTTTTCAAATTGTTTTTTTAAAAGACTCCCTCTGTCTGCCAACAAATATATTTACATGCACAATCTTACATTGATTATTAAAAGATTAGTTCACTTCCATAACAAACATTTGCTGATTGTTTACTCACTCCTGTGTCATCCAAGATGTTCACGTCTTTCTTTCTTCAGTCGTAAAGAAATTAAGGTTTTTGAAGAAAACATTCCAGGATTTTTCTACATATAGTGGACTTCAATGGGAGCCAGCGGGTTGAAGGTCCAAATTGCAGTTTCAGTGCAGCTTCAAAAGGCTCTACACGATCCCAGCCAAGGAATAAGGGTCTTATCTAGCAAAACAATTGCTCATTTTTTGGAAAAATGTAAAAGTTTATATAATCACAAATGCTCATCTTGCACTAGTTCTCCGATGCAGATGTATGATGCAATCACGTGCTGTTAGTTCTTCAGTTGTGTACTTGAGTTCAAAAAGGTAGGGTAGGGTGAAAAACTCCATCTAATTTTCTCCTTCAACTCTAAAATTGTCCCACATCATTGTTCTACCTTATTTGACTTTCTTTGCATGTTCGTTTTGTAAACACTGGGTCGGTACTTCTGCCTACGTCACTTGTGACCTTTCTAACGGGACCACATGTGTCGAAGTCGCTACAAGTCGAGCTGGAGCAAGACGAATATTGTGGTCAAAAAGTATACAATTTTTTATTTATTTATTTTTTTTGGAAAATAACCAATTATTTTGCTAGATAAGAACCTTATTCCTCAGCTGGGATTGTGTAGCGCCCTTTGAAGGAACATTGAAACTGCAGTTTAAAACTGCTTTAAAGTCCGCTGTATGGAGAAAAATCCTGCAATGTTTTCTTCAAAAACCTTAAAAGAGAAGTTCACTTCCAGAACAAACATTTACAGATAATTTACTCACCCACTTGTCATCCAAGATGTTCATGTATTTCTTTCTTCAGTCCTAAAGAATTTGTTTTATGAGGAAAACATTTCTGGATTTCTCTCCATATAGTGGACTGATATGGTGTCCCGAGTTTAAACTTCCAAAATGTAGTTTAAATGCAGCTTCAAAAGGGCTCTAAATGATCCCAGCCAAGGAAGAAGGGTCTTATCTAGTGCAACGATCGGTTATTTTCTAAAAAAAAAAATATTTTCTAAAAAGACAATTGATATACTTTTTAACCTCAAATGCTCGTCTTGTCTAGCTCTGCGTGAACTCTGTGCATTCCGGTTCATGACAGTATGTCAAAAAACTCACATCTCATTTTCAACTTCAAAATCCCCCTACATTGCCGCAGAAGTACCAACCCAGTGTTTACAAAGTGAACATGCAAAAAAGATCAAACGTCCTTTACAAAAAAGGTAAAACGCAATTGAAGGATAATTTTGAAGTTGGAGGAGAAAATGAGGTGGGAGTTTTTCAACCTACCCTAACTGTCATGAACCAGAACACACAGAGTTCACACAGAGCTAGACAAGACGAGCATTTGAGGTTAAAAAGTATATAAATTGTATATTTTTGAAGCTGCATTTAAATTGCATTTTGGAAGTTCAACGTTGGAGGCACCATAAAAGAAATCATGAAAAAACATAATTTCTTTACGAAAGACATGAACATCTCGGATGACATGGGGGTGAGTAAATTATCAAGAAATTTTTATTCTGGAACTGAACTAATCCTTTAATAATAATGCAACAAAGGTCATGCAAATGCATTAAACTGTGTTCTTTTGTCAGTTAAATGCCATAAATCTGCTGAATGTGTTTAATCAAAAACAGATCTGGTATGCAACACCATTTTTTTTTTTACATCCAATCAATTCCAGATCGATAAAATCAAGTCAAATATTAATGTATAAAAAGCAAAATAAGTTGCAAATGCCATTTCATGTTGAGGTTGAGCTTAATGAAGTTGAAAGAGGGAATTTATCTTCTCCCTCTCAACCCCCCACTTTATTTTGGGTGGTATGGACAAGTGTGAGTTATGGATGTTAGGGCCATTAAATGCTTAGCGGTAAATCCCGAGCTTCCTGCTGAGCCAAGGCTGGACGTTTCCCACAGGCAGACGCTGTGGATACAGGATTTTTTTTTTTTTGTAGAGGGGACGGGGACTTTTTTGTTGGTATTAGAGGTGGAGGAGGCAGGGTTAAGAGTTAGCGAGGTGGAGTGGCGTTAAGCTGACGCGTTAAGGGGTGTGATTAGAAACAGAAGAGGTTTGGCCAGTGGCGAGCCAGCCTGGAGTCAAACGCGGCAGTGCTGGTGCTTGTAGGGAGGGTGATAAGAAGCGTTAACTGTTAAGGAGGTTAAGAGCAGACGAGGTGGGGTCACGGACTAGAGTAAATATAACAGTGGAAGGCAGAATTATCTTGGGCTGCTTCCAGACTCAGACATATTTCAGAAATGGAAATATTTTAGTGTGATTAACTGTGAAATATTGCAACAATGTGTACAGTTTGTACCCTCATAAATATCTCAATTGTCGAGACTTTGCTTCAAAGGGCCAATATGAGCAAATGTTTTGTGTTTTGGTGAAAAGATTATTGCTCTTTTCCAAAAACTTGGACTGCCTTGCTAGCGTTCAATCTGAAATTTACCATTGTAAGTGAAAGATTTGGAACATAACGCTCTTGTGTCATACAGATAGCATTTGAGAGAATCAGGTCACTAGTGATTTCAACAGAGTTGGAATTTTAGCACATGTTGCTAATTAAATTATATGATACTCTAATAAGAATAAACACAGCACAGGCAAATATTAAGGTTGAACCCTTGTTGTCACATGGACTATTTTAACAATGTCCTTACTACATTTCTGGGCCTTGAACGTTGTGTTGCTGTCTTTGCAGGGTCAGAAACTCTCAGATTTCATCAAAAATATCTTAATTTGTATTCCGAAGATGAACGAAGTTTCATTTTTGGGTGAACTATCCCTTTAAAAGAGGTTCCCATTCAGGCAGCTCAGTAGGTTTTGGCACATGCCACCTCAAAACAAATATCCTATACTATGGTAATCTGTACTATGTCCAGGTACCCAAATAGATCAGGAACAGCTGTTTGCAGATCCTCACGTTTACCCAACTCCCATTCTCAAGGTCAGCCAGAGCCCTCTCAGAATTCCTCAACTGGATTTTCCCCAAACATGTCACCCGAGCTCTGCGAGCACGGCTCACGGGGTGGTCATCAATGCTGGCGGGAACTGTTGACTTTAGGGTTATTGTGTTATAACCTCTTTTTATTGGTTTTTCAGAAGCTCAACAGTGCACAGAAGCCATCAATCAAGCTGGATTATTGGCTGGTTGTGGAGTCAATAAAGGATTTTGACACTGAATAAAAAATGTAATTGTGACTTTTTATTTCACAATTCAGACTTTTTTCCTCCCAATTGCACGTTTACGTCTTGCAATTCTGACTTTCTTCTGAGAATTGCATGATATAAATGTGCAATTCTGACTTTATTCATAGAACTGTGAGATATAAACGTGCGGTTGTGAGTTATAAAGTCAGAATTGTGTGATAAAAAGTTGCAAATGTGTTTATAAAGTCAGAACTGTGAGATATAAACTTGCAATTTTGAGAAATAAGGAAAATACTTCTGATTTTTATTTCACAATTCTGACTTTAAAACAAGCAATTGCGAGTTTTAAAGTCAGAATTGTGAGATATAAACTTGCAATTCTTATAAAAAAAATCAGTCTTCTTTCCAAAGAACTGGACTTTATAACTTGCAATTGCAAGTTTATAGCTCACAATTCTGAGAAAAGAAGTCAAATTTGCGATATATAAAGTAAATTGCATAAAAAAAGTCAGAATTACAAGAAAAAGTCAGAACTGGGAGATATGAACTTGCAACTGTGAGTTTATATAACACAATTCCAACTTTATAACTTGTAATTGCGAGTTTATTTCTCACAATTCTGAGAAAAGAAATCAGAATTGTAATATACTGTATAAACATGTTATTGTGACAGATCAGAAATCAGAATTGCATAATGTAAACTCCCAATTGAGATAGAAACTCAGTATTGTGAGAAAATAGTCTGAATTGCAGTATAAACTTTAAGTTATGAGAAAAAAAGGTCATAATTGTTACAAAAAAGACAGAATTGCAAGATGTAAACCTGCATTGTGAGAAAAAGGTCAGAATTGTGAGATATAAACTTGAAATTGCGAGACAAAAGGTCAGAACTGCGAGATGTAAACTTGAAATTGTGAGAAAGTCAGAACTGCAAGATATAAACCTGCAATTGTGAGGAAAAGGTCAGAATTGTAAGGAAACAAGTCAAAATTGTAAGATATAAACTCAAAATTGTGAGAGAAAGGTCAGAATTGTGAGGAAAAAAGTCAGAATTGTGAGATATAAACTCAAAATTGTGAGAAAAAGGTCAGAATTGTGAGGAAACAAGTCAGAATTGTGAGTTTTAAACTCAAAATTTTGAGAAAAAGGTCAGAATTGTGAGAAAAAAGTCAGAATTGTGAGAAAAAGGTCAGAATTGTGAGATATAAACTTGAAATTATGAGAAAAAAGGACATAATTGTTACAAAAAAGACAGAATTGCCAGACAAACCTGCAATTGTGAGAAAAAGGTCAAAATTGTGGGGAAAAAAATCAGAATTGTGAGATATAAACTTGAATTTGTGAGAAGAAGGTCAGAATTGTGAGGAAGAAAGTCAGAATTGCAACTTGCAAGATATAAACTTAAAAGTATGAGAAAAAATTCAGAATTGCATAATATAAACTCGAAACTGTGAGAAAAAAGTCAGAACTGCAAGATATAAACTTGCAATTGTGAGAAAAGAAGTCAAAATTGTGAGTTTTAAACTTTTAATTGTGAGAAAAAAGTCTGAATTGTTAGAAAAAAGACAGAATTGCTAGATAAAAACCTGCAATTGTGAGAAAAAGGTCAGAATTGTGAGGAAAAAAGTCAGAATTGTGAGTTATAAACTCATTGTAAGGAAAAGGTCAGAATTGTGAGGAAAAAAGTCAGTCTTGTGAGATATAAACTAAATTCTGAGGAAAAAAGTCTGAATTATGAGATAAAGGTCAGAATTGTGAGATAGAAACTCAAAATTGTGACAAAAAGGTCAGAATTGTGAGATAGAAACTCAAAATTCTGAAGAAAAAAGTCTGAATTGTGAGAAAAAAGTCTGAATTGTGAGATATAAACTCTTGTGAGAAAAGTTGCAATTGCCTTTTTTTTATTCAGTGGCGGAAACAGGCTTCTATAATTGATGGTTCACTTTGGTGTGTTTTTGGAAACTTACTAATGTTCAACTTAGTGTAGAAATGAAAGGATGTATTTGATTGGTGCTCAGAAAGGTTAGTTCCTCCTCCAGTGATCTGCTCTTGTTTACACATCTCAATAAGCAGCAGCTGATGCCATCAAGTGCCTCCTAATTGTTTTAGGAAGCAAGTTGTCCGTAATTGCCTTGTAAGTATGTAAGTTTATGTATGTTTAGATATGTGAATGAGTGTTTGGCAACTGCCAAGCTTTACCTTAGTTACCCAGAAACACTTGCTGGCTTGTTGCGGAGCACATTTGTCACAGGTGTCAGGTTGATAAAAGTGTTACCATGCCATGTACCTCCGTCCTCTTGAGCTCTTGCTTATTAAAGTGCCTTCAGAAGATAACAGAGATCAACAGACAGCTGGAACAAGCCAAAAAAGGACAATCTTGCTGTTAGACTACTGACAGAGTCAAAATAAGGATAGCTGGTACTAGAGGTGTGTGATAATATCGTAATTGTTGTTTTAACAATGTGGAAGCTGACATTTAAAATTTGCAAAAAAGAAACAAAAACAACATACAGTTGAGGTCAAAAGTTTACATACACCTTGCAGAATCTGCAAAATGTTCATTATTTTACCAAAATAAGAGGGATCATACGAAATGGATGTTATTTTTTATTTAGTACTGACTATTTCAAAAGAAGTTTAAATACAGTCCACAAGAGAAAATAATAGTTCAAAATTTACAGAAGGTTCAAACGCTCACTGATGCTCCAGAAGGAAACACGATGCTTTAAGAGCTGGGGGGTGAAAACATTTTGAATTTGAAGATCAGGGTAAATGTAACTTTTTTTGTGTTCTCGGAAACATGCAATTATCTTCTGCAGCTTCTGAAGGGCAGAACTAAATGAAAAAATATGATATTTAGGCAAAGTAAGAAAAATGTACACATTTTCATTCTGTTCAAAAGTTTTCACCCCCCAACTCTTGATGCATTGCGTTTCCTTCTAAAGCAAAAATGCTGAAAAACCAGAGAATTTGTGGGACCTGAAAGATTTTTCTGAAGAACAGCGGGCAGTTTAACTGTTCAGGACAAACAGGGGACTCAAGATCAACTATCACTAAACAAAAAAAAAACAAAACAAAACAAAAACAAACAAAAAAACAGCTGTAGATCATTTAGGTAACAACACAGTATTAAGAATCAAATGTATGAAAATTTTGAACAGGGTCGTTTTTATAAATTCAACTATTATTTTATGTTGTGGACTATATATAAACATCTTTTATATGAAATATCTTATTCAGGTCAGTACTAAATAAGAAATAACATGCATTTTGTCTTATTTTGTTAAAATTCCTATCAGATGTCAATGTATGCAAAACTGATATCTTATAGACATCTGTCAGATGTTTGTACACAGCAGATGCTTTCCAGATCAAGCGGTCTTGAACAGACATCTTGCAGACGTACGTCTGCTATCTGGCTTTGCAGATTCTGCAAGGTGTATGTAAATTTTTGACCTCAGCTATATATGGGGCCGAAAGTACCCCTGTATTAGATTTTGTTAAGCAATATCACAAAAGCCGTTTTCCCCAAATATCAGCATTTTGTTTTTACTGTAGTTTTTATACAACAGGTCAATAAACAAGAATGTTGTGAGTTAGACATAACCGTGGTTCTCCAAAAACACCCAGTGATGATTCATTCCTGAATGAACGAATCAATGATTCAGTTACTCACTCATAAAGACAGTCACTTGCTTAATTCCTGAATGAATCAGACATTTGAACAAATTGAATTGAATGAATGACTCAATGACTCACTCATTAAGACAGTGACTTGTTTAGTTTTAGAGTCGATTCATTAGAGAATCATGATACATTCTGAAAATCGATTCACAAATCGATTCTGCATCAATTTATTGCCGCATCCCCAACATCCATAGGTAGGAGGTGGGAACTTAAGGATAACATGTCAGGAACTTGAGGACAACATGAACAAAGGTGCTTTTTGTGCTGTCTGACCTCTTAGTGGGCCTGCTTTCATAATGAGATCAAAGATCTGGCACCATCTTCTAACACCTGCATTTGCTAAAACATTCAGCCTGAGGGTAGAACTAGCAGAACGGACCAATGCCAATGGCTAATGAAAGCACACAGTGAACTTTACTACTTTGTACTTGTGTTTTAGCATTGAAGTTGTCTATACTTTGTCAATAATTTGTTTTCCAGTTGAGTAGCATGTTGTGGACTAATTTCGATGTGCATTATGTTGCAGAATCAAGGCGCTTGGGTTGGCAATAGCCTGTAGTTGTGTATTGTTCCCAAGAATGAGCTACATCTCTGTTCTATTAATCCCTGCATACCAACTGCTTCTGGTATGAGAAAAACAGACACCAACAACATCAAAGTTTGGCCATAGGGAGCAAGCGCAACCCTGCAGGGCAGTTTTGCTCTTGCTGATTGGAATATGTTCAAAGAGGCTGCTACATGCTGAGATTAAACTGATGAATATGCATTATCCATCAGCAGGTGGGTGGATGATGTTGTCACCAGAACATCCCTACTAAAAGCTCTGGCTGTATACAGAATGTCCTGGTCCAATGTTTATGGCATTAGTTTTCAAGGGTGGAGCGTAGTTGCTGTCTTGCTGGAGATTCAATATCAGGCAAAAGAAAAAAACAATTGTGACTGTGAGTTTCGAGACTGAATCAAATGTCCCAGAGCTGAATCACGAGTAAATGATTCATATGCTTTTGATGAATCACTCAAAAATTGACTTTCTAAATTCCAAAGAGCAAGTTTTAAGTATAGTTGATATATTCTCTCTTATGTATGTACAATAATGTTCTAAAGATTAGGGTCGGTAAGGTTTTTAAAGTCTCTTGTGCTCACCAAGGCTGCATTTATTTGAGCAAAAGTACAGTAATATTGTGAAATATTATTACAGTTTAAAATAACAGTTTTCTATTTGAATATATTGTAAAATATAATTTATTTCTGTGATGCAAAGCTGAATTTTCAGCATCATTACTCCAGTCTTTTTAATGTCACATGATCCTTCAGAAATCATTCTAATATGCTGATTGGCTGATTTTTTTTTTTTTTGTAAATTGTGATACTTCTTTGTAGTATTCTTTGGTAAATAGAAAGTTCAAAAGAACATAATAAAAAAAATGTAACATAATAAAGTCACTTTTGAAGAATTTAATGCATCCTTGCTGAATAAAAATATTAATTTTGCTTTAAAAACAAACTCTCTCTATATATGTAATGCATTTATACATTCATACTTATGTTTAAAAATATTTATCCCCCACTACACTGCTGGAAAATCATAATTCTGTAAAAAACGCTGACCGGGTCAGTAATCTTCAACATGTTGAAGCCATGACATATTTAGTTTGGAGAGATCTAAATTTGAAGTGTGCTATGAGAAAAAGTTGGTAGGGTTCTTTTACGACTCACTGTGCGACTACATTTCTATAGTTTCTGCCAATGGTAACTGACTGTCGTAAAAAAATACTCTGAAAGCTTTTACGTGACGTCAGGGACATTATATGATTGTCTTACAAGGAGCATGTGACCCAAATTGTTGTTGACGCTTTTTCCAAAGGTTTTCGAGTCAGGATGCTTTTACCACCCCGTAGACGCTGCTCGGGGTAAATGATGAATCTTCATTGTCCCACTGACTTCAGAGCTGAGGAATGTTCGAGTGACCAGATGTTAACCTGGCCCTGTTTTAACGAAGCGCCCTTTCTGGAAGTTATGATCCAGGATTAGGTCTTTCTCTGACTGTACTGATCCTTGGCACCGAGCGCTAAAAGTCAAAAGCTTATCTAGGGTTAGTTCGGGCTGAGAAAAGGCACTGGCCTGCTGCCATAAACCCAGAGACCAGCCAGAGTTTTCTCCATGTTGCTGAGTAGACTCGCTTTGACAGCGCCGTGACATTCCTTCGCTCAAAGCCTAGCCTTTCGCTTTCAATCTTTGAAGTTAGAACTCACGGCGCGGCCGTCGACTTAGTGCTTTACTTATTTGGCACTTATGCCCTGCTGAGACAATGTATCTACAGTTCCCTAATAGAGTGCCTGATGAAACATCTTCTGGCACATAAAAACACGCACACCTGTGCCGGCTCTTGTAAATGCCAATGGAAGTGAGCGGAGCCTTTAGTAATGAGCTTGTATGTGGCGCTAAGCTGAAGGAAACCCAGTACGGTTACTCACACGCCTCCTGATGTTCAAGTCGAATCAAAATCAGGGTAATTTATGGAAAAAGTTAAGGGCCGTTCACAGCAAGAAAGATAATGATAACCGTAAAGTTTAATTACTCATTCTAACTATGCTGGAATCACTCTCAGAGTGATTTTTTTTCCAGCTGATGAATGATAAAAACAGTCACTCAGAATCCACTCAACTTTAAAGTGCTCACTTGGATTCTAGTATGCAGTTGAGGTCAAAAGTTTGCATACACCTTGCAGAATCTGCAAAATATTTATTATTTGACCAAAATGAGAGGGATCATACAAAATGCATGTTATTTTTATTTAGTACTGACCTGAAAAAGATTTCACTTAAAAAAAAAAACTTTTACTTATAGTACACAAGAGTAAATAATAGTTGAATTTATAAAAATGATCTACATATGATTGATTCTTAATACTGTGTTGTTACCTGAATGATCCACAGCTGTGTGGTTTTTTTTTGTTTAGTGATAGTTGTTCATGAGTCCCTTGTTCATCCTGAACAGTTAAACTGTCTGCTATTCTTCAGAAAAATCCTTCAGGCCCCATAAATTCTTTGGTTTTTCAACATTTTAGTGTATTTGAACCCTTTCAAACAATGACTATGATTTTGAGATCCATCTTTTCACACAAAGGACAACTGAGGGACTCATATGCAACTATTACAGAAGGTTCAAATCCTCACTGATGCTCCAGAAGGAAAAACTGTGCATTAACAGCCGGGGTGTGAAAACTTTTGAACAGAATGAAGATGTGTTTTTATTTTGCCTAAATATCATGTTTTTTTTTTTTTTATTTAGTATTGCCCTTCAGAATCTACAGAAAGACAAAGGAAGGTAAATTTACCCTGATCTTCAAATACAAAAGTTTTCACCCCCCAGCTCTTGCATTGTTTTTCCTTCTGAAGCACCAGTGAGCGTTTGAACCTTCTGTAATAGTTGCATATGAGTCCCTCAGTTGAGTCCCAGTGTGAAAAGATGGATCTCAAAATCATACATTGTTGGAAAGGGTTCAAATACATAAAAATTTGTGGGACCTGATGGACTTTTCTAAAGGATAGTGGGCAGTTTAACTGTTCAGGACAAACAAGGAACTCATGAACAACTATCACTAAACAAAAACACAGCTGTGGATCATTCAGGTAACAACACAGTATTAAGAATCAAGTGTATGTAAACTTTTAAACAGGGTATTTTTTATAAATTCAACTGTTATTTTCTCTTGTGGACTACAACTTTTATAAGAAATATCTTCAGGTCAGTACTAAATAAAAAAATAACATGCATTTAGTATGATCCTTCTTATTTCGGTAAAATAATTAACATTTTGCAGATTCTGCGAGGTGTATGTAAACTTTGACCTCAACTGTAGTTATAGTCCTTGGTGTATATGGAACCCCCCCAGACCTTAACTTTAACAATTAAGGTAAAGCAAATTCTGTTCTTTAAATTTAAAAGTATATGAGAATAGGTCAGTACTCACCATAACTACACTTTGTGGCCAAAAAGAAAAATTGCACACTCTAATATTTCACTAGACTGCCTTTAGCTTTAATTACAGTGTGTATTCATTACCATTAAGAGTTCAATTCCATCAATTCATTCTTGTATTTATAATGGCTGAATCAATAGAGTCAAACCCTTCTTCAAAGTCGACTTCATCACATCCCAGAGATTTTCGATAGGGTTTATTGTCAGGAGTCTATTTTGACCAATTCATGTGTGAAAATGATTTCTCATGCTCTCTGAATCACTCTTTTCACAATTTTAGCTCAGTGAATCTTGGCATTGCCATCTGGAATATGGACTTTTGGGTACGTTATCTGACATGGTTGCAATGCAAAGCTACGCCTTCACCAGTTAGGGTTAAAAGGATTGTTACTAAACATTTTAATGATCCAACCATAGAATCTTCAGCAGTTGCTTACTTAAATCCAAAAAGTGGCCTTTTTATTAAAAAAATGGCAATTAAAGTGAACCTTATTTAGAATAGAATGCTTATATAGAAATCAAGCATTTAAAGAGGCAGATGCAATAAAATGTAACTTATAATGAACAGAACGCTGTCATCTCCTGGTGTGGAAACTAATATGTGACCCTGGACCACAAAACCAGTCTTAAGTCGCTGGGGTTTATTTGCAGCAATAGGCAAAAATACATTGTATGGGTCAAAATTACTGATTTTTCTTTTATGGCAAAAATCATTAGGAAATTAAGTAAAGATCATGTTCCATTAAGATATTTTGTAAAATTCCTACTGTAAATGTATGAAAACTTAATTTTTGATTAGCAATATACATTGTTAAGAACATTATTTGAAGAACTTTAAAGGTGATTTTCTCAATATTTTGATTTTTTTGCACCCTCAGATTTCTGATTTTTAAATAGTTGTAACTCGACCAAATATTGTCCTATCCTAACAAACCATACATCAATGAAAATCTTATTTATTCAGCTTTCATATGATGTATAAATCTCAATTTTGAAAAAATGACCCTTACGACTGGTTTTGTGATCCAGGGTCACTTATACAGTAGTTATAGTTATCATTTTTAGTGTAAATGGGCCTTAAAGGGGTCATCGGATGCTAAGTTCACTTTTACATGTTGTTTGAACATTAATGTGTGTTGACAGTGTATGTACAAATCTACATTATAATGACAAAAATCCATGCAGTGATTTTTAATTAATCTGTAAAATAATATCCCCTTTTTCAAATCAAGCCATTCTCAGATGACTGTCATTGTTGCGTCACACCCACAGAGGCCACTCCCACAATAGTTGATTGACATGAGCTCTTACCTGAGATCAGTTGTGACAGTCCAACCTCCATTTTTTGACGCTGCAGCAGGGATGTAAGTTAGACAAGAATTGAGCGATTGAGGTGTTGTGTTGTTGGATGTAATAATGAACATAGTGGTCGCCATTTACTCCTGACATCTGAGCCGCTGAAGATGCAGTGGATTCCGTTTGTTTGTGAAGAGAATGCGCCTCACGATCTACATATATTCGTCTATGTCTGTGCAAATCATTCGTGATCCAGCTTCACTTACAGCAGAAGTGAGTATAAGGGTTTTTTTTATGAAGCTTTGCGATCACCTTTCCTAATAATGTGCTGGTTAGCAAGTTTAGCGGCTAAATGCAGCTAAAGTAAACAGGCTCGTCACTCCACAGAGAGAAGAGAGGGGCGGGGTGAGCAGAGCTCATTTGCATTCAAAGCAGCCTCGACCAGAATGGGATGATTTTTGCAGAGCTGATTTTGATAAGGTAAAAAGGATGTTGTTTTACACAACCATTGAGAATTTTTAACCAAAGTATATTATAGACTTTTCATCAACACCCGAAAGAATCATATCAACTTGTGGAAAATGGGCATCCGATGACCCCTTTAAAGGGATAGTTCACCCAAAAATGAAAATTCTGTCATTTATTTCTCACCCTCATGTCGTTACAAACCCATAGACCCTTCGTTTAAGTAAGCTTTTTTTCACAAATGAGGAAAAATTCCATCGATGCCAAGGAAAGAGTTAAAGAGTTTGAGCATTTAAAGAGGCAGATGACATAACAAAACTTTATTGTTTCTTGGTGCGGACGCTAATATAGTTATCATTATCTTTATTGTTATTGTTCTTCGTGTGAATAGGCCTTTAAACTGATTTAGAGGCAGTTGTCCAAGTACTTTCTCATAAAATAAGAAAAACCCAGCATTAAGTCTATTAAGATCTGATGTGTGTATAGAAACAGAGGAGGTTCTTATGAAGGGGAGTTTGAAGCCCTCATCCACCAAATGGACTTTTTTTGTTGAGGGCACTTAAAGGATCATGTGTCGGACTGTGAACATCCTCACAGGCCTTTTGTGCAGCTCCCTTCGCTTTCTATTCTTGGTTATGAAATGAAAGTCATTCCTGTTAGCCATATTATTTTTGCTCTGTCAGGGCTGTTTCCTGTAAGAGATGATGAGAGATGGCTGAGCTGCTCCACACTTTCCTTCGCACGCACGTACAGGAGGGAGTTTGTTGTCGTAAGTCTGTGTGGGCCCCCGTGAGGTACCTTGGGGCCTCATAGGGAATTTATTGGAGAAGATGTCCCCTGCTAACACAGTCAGCACCTGAAGGATTTCTGTGTGTGTGTTTGGGCAACACAGATGGTGGGGTGTTTACAGGGGAGCTGAGGGATAGGAGAGGTGACACACGAGATTTGTTTAGGCTGTAAGCAGTCTGGATTGAACTGTGTGTTTGGAAACAGACTGCAGAAACGTACGTGACAAACATAAACATAAACACATTTTATGCACACACATATACTTGGTAATCAACAATAACAGAGGGTACCATCTTTATTTTGGTTTTATAAAGGTTTTTAATGGACACATCAAATTATATCAATAAGATGTCTGGGGACTGAAAATGTTAATAAAATAAATTGATTTATTAAATATTTGTATTTATAAAATTTGGTTTATATATTACTACCAGTCAAATGTTTTTGAACAGTAAAATCTTGAATGTTTTTTTAAAGTATTCTCTTCTGCTTACCAAGCCTGCATTTATTTGATCCAAAATAGAGCAAAAACAGTAATATTGTGAAAAATTTTTACTATTTAAAATAACTGCTTTCTATTTGAATATATTTTAAAATTTATTTTTTTCCTGTGATCATAGCAAAATTTTCTGTATGATTACTCCAGTCTTTAGTGTCACACGATCCTTCAGAAATAATTCTATTATTATTAGTAATAATGAAATTTACTATTAATAATAGTAATTATTATTATTTTACTATTATTATTATAATCAATAAAACAGAAATTATAGGAATTAATACATTTTTTTTGCTAGGAAGTTTTAAATTGATGATAAAGATATTTATAATGTTACAAAAGATTTCTATTTCAGGTAAATGCTATTCTTCTGAACTCTCTTTTCATCAAAGAAAACTAAAAAAATCATACTCAGCTGTTTTTAACTTAATAATAATAATAATAAAATGTTTTTTGAGCAGTAAATCAGAATATTAGAATGATGTCTGAAGGATCATGTGACTGGTGTAATTTTGCTAAAAAATTCAGCTTTGAAATCACAGGAATAAATTACATTTTAAAATATATTAAAATAGAAAACAGTTATTTTAAAAATATTTCTAAAATTTACTGTTTTATATAGGAAGATAAACATTCTGAAATATAAGGAAAATTACAATTTGGACTAGTATAAAGTTTTTTTAATTTAATTAATTATTCTATTTTAAATTTTAATTTTAAAGTATGAATTACCTTTGTTATTGTAGAACATGGAATATTGGACTGGAATATCAGACACACTAAATTGTATTAAGTTAGAGCAGTCTAGAAAATGATAAATAAAATATTTTGTTTTATTAAACATTTGTATTATTAATATATGAAATTATTATTAATTATATGAAATAGATAAAGCTTCATATATATATGATATATGAAATTCAATTTTAGTAAAACACCATTTTTATTTTATATATGTGTGTATGTATGTGTGTGTGTGTGTATTATATATATATATAAATTAGTGGTGCTGTAGTTGATGGCTGTTATTTTAACAGTGTTAAATTCAGTTCGGAATTTTATGTTTTCAATTACTGTATTCTATGTAGTAGGAAAGAATAATCATAAATATTCCAAATTAATGATGCAATTATTTATGTTTGGTTGCAACACTTATGTTGAACTAATGAACTTCCTCTGCATTGTGAGTGGAAATTTGGAGCCAGTTCTTAAAATTCTTCTGAATTTTGTCCAGCCCTCACACACACACGCACATGGATAGCAGGGCTGTTAATTCAGGCTTGTCAGTGAAAGTCTGTGTCGCTGATGAAAGCATGCCGGGCGGCTCCTCTGACTGTGTGCCAAACTCTGCTGCTCTTTAGGGTGTAAGTGCTTGGAGAAGTAGTCAGCCTCACACACTGACCCTAGCAGACACTCCCAGTGCTCAGGTACAAAATTAGATTCACTTTTGATACCTGGTGCATTTTATTTTGAAGCTTTAAGAACTTGTAAATAGTTCCCCATTTAATGTGCAGGGAGGGGAAAAAAGCTTTTCGGGAGCTCGCTGTGATTTTATAACCTCCTTAACTTCCATAAATTGTTTATAAGTGTGTCACCAGGCTGTTCTGAGAAAGCCGTCAGCCTGGCATTAGCACGGTAAACACATGGTAGCCTACTTTAAATTGGTCTGAACCATTCAGGATTTGGTTCATGTGCTGCAGCTAATCTTCCTCAATAAACCTCTAAAGGCAAAGGGAATTTCAGCTCTAACAGACTGGAGCTGCTTTCTCGTATGTTCTTTCACTGTCTTGCAGCTGAAGTTTTGACTCACTAACAGTTAAATGTACTCTTAATTTGTCCATGCTGTAGTCTTAATCTTCCATTAGTTTGGGGGATGTCAGAGATGGATAGCAGCTAGCAGCTTTTGAGGTTCATTTCATGAGTCAGGATGATTATTTTATGCCGGGCTATATGAGTTTTCCAATATCTATCTATCTATCTATCTATCTATCTATCTATCTATCTATCTATCTATCTATCTATCTATCTATCTATCTATCTATCTATCTCTTTATCTATCTCTCTTTCTATTTATCTATCTGTCTATCTATCTGTCTATCTATTTATCTATCTATCTATCTATCTATCTATCTATCTATCTATCTATCTATCTATCTATCTATCTATCTATCTATCTATCTATCGTTCTATCTATCTGCCCATCTATCTATTGTTGATTCATACTCTGCCAATGATCATCTCTTTATCGTTCTGTCATTCTATTTATCTATCTATCTATCTATCTATCTATCTATCTATCTATCAGTCGATCGTTCGATCATTCTGTCATCTCTATCATCTCTTTAACGTTCTGTCATGTTCTATCATTCGTTCTATCATCTATTTGTCTATCTGTCTATCTGTCTATCTGTCTATCTATCTATCTATCATTCTATCGTTCTGTCTATCTGTCTATCTATCTGTCTATCTGTCTATCTTCTATTTATCTATCTATCTATCGTTCTATCGTTCTATTTATCATTCTGTCATTCTATCTATCTATCGTACTATCTATCATTCTATCATCTATTTTTCTATCTATCTATCTATCGATCATTCGATCGTTCGATCATTCTGTCATCTCTATCATCTCTTTAACATTCTGTCATTCTATCTGTCTATCTATCTATCTATCTATATCGTTCTATCATCTATCTATTTATCTATCTATCTATCTATCTATCTATCTATCTATCGTTCTATCGTTCTATCATCTATTTAGCATTCTGTCATTCTATCTATCGTTCTATCTATCATTCTGTCATCTATTTATCTATCTATCTATCTATCTATCTATCTATCTATCGTTCGATCGTTCGATCATTCTGTCATCTCTATCATCTCTTTAACATTCTGTCATTCTATCTATCTATCTATCTATCTATCTATCTATCTATCTATCTATCTATCTATCTATCTATCTATACCGTTCTATCGTTCTGTCTATCTATCTGTCTGTCTATCTATCGTTCTATCTATTGTTCTATCATCTATTTATCTATCTATCTGTCTATCTATCTATCGTTCTATCATTCTATCATTCTATCGTTCTATCATCTATTTATCATTCTGTCATTCTATCTATCTATCGTTCTATCTATCATTCTATCATCTATTTTTCTATCTATCTATCTATCGATCATTCGATCGTTCGATCATTCTGTCATCTCTATCATCTCTTTAACATTCTGTCATTCTATCTGTCTATCTATCTATCTATCTATATCGTTCTATCATCTATCTATTTATCTATCTATCTATCTATCTATCTATCTATCGTTCTATCGTTCTATCATCTATTTAGCATTCTGTCATTCTATCTATCGTTCTATCTATCATTCTGTCATCTATTTATCTATCTATCTATCTATCTATCGTTCGATCGTTCGATCATTCTGTCATCTCTGTCATCACATTCTGTCATTCTATCTATCTATCTATCTATCTATCTATCTATCTATACCGTTCTATCGTTCTATCTATCTATCTGTCTGTCTATCTATCGTTCTATCTATTGTTCTATCATCTATTTATCTATCTATCTGTCTATCTATCTATCATTCTATCATTCTATCATTCTATCGTTTTATCATCTATTTATCATTCTGTCATTCTGTCTATCTATCGTTCTATCTATCATTCTATCATCTATTCTATCTATCTATCTATCTATCTATCTATCTATCTATCTATCTATCTATCTATCGTTCGATCGTTGATCATTCTGTCATCTCTATCATCTCTTTAACATTCTGTCATTCTATCTATCTATATCGTTCTATCGTTCTATCTATCTATCTGTCTGTCTATCTGTCTATCTATCATTCTATCATTCTGTCATTCTATCTATCTATCTATCTATCATCTCTTTATCATTCTGTCATTCTATCTATTTATCTATCTATCGTTCTTTCTATCGTTCTATCATCTATCTATCTATCTATCTATCTATCTATCTATCTATCTATCTATCTATCTATCTATCTATCTATCTATTGTTGGTTCATCCTCTGCCTATGATATCAGCTTGATTATTATGTGCAGTAGTTCAACACTGATAACTGTTGATAATATCTTTTGTATACATTATACTGCCTTGAAAAGTTTACGTGCAGACCCTCAAATGATGTCCACAGCGCTTGTATAAGTTTTTAATGTGTTTGTTGTGGTCTTGTTTTACAGGGAGTAGCGAGCCAGATGCAGAGTGCTTACTTCCTCCCTGAATTTGCACTTTCTCCACAAGGAAGCTTTCTGGAAGACACAACAGGAGAGCAGTATCTCACCTATCGCTACGATGACCAGGTCAGACATGCGCAATACTCATCTTAATTGTGTCCGCTCAGTTGAAATGATTTTTATTAATTAAACCCTAGTCATACTTGCTACTTCCTTTTGTGGTGATTTAATTGCACATCGTAAAACTGCTGCTCTGAGAAGTGATCATGGTTCATTAGCTTCTTGAATTTAATACTATATAATAGACTCTGTGGTAAAACCTAGTGTGCTGCCTTGCTGCCTATCATTGGGGATGTATAATACAGCATGTTTTAGGTAAAATAATGTGTTGTTAATTAGATTTAACATTTCTTTATCAGATTTTTTTAGTGTTAAATGAAAGGCATGAATTTAATTACTTTTATTATGATATAGAATTATGTTTCCTACTAATTATTCCTATAATTATGCTTGGGAACAGTCAGTATATTGAAAGTGCAGATATGATGCCTTAACATGCTGTCTAGGTAGGCAGCTCACTAGGTTTTGGAACAGATCTTTAGATTTGTCTTTAGTGTTGCATGAATTTTCAGAAAAATGAACTGGGCGTACGACTGAATAAGTCAGCGATTCGTTTGATAGGATGCATGACACAAGTCAATCATGAATACTGTCTGTCTGTCTGTGTATTTCTGGAGTAGAAAAACATTTGAAAGAAATGTGAGAAATTACATCAGTGCTCTATTTCATTTTTGATTGTGTTTTGTGCTATGAGTAACATTTGATATGATATAACCTTGATTGTCAAGTTCAGAAAAATGAATTTTTCAATTTGTAGAATCCAAATTTAAAATTAGATTTTAATTTAACTTTCTTTAATTGGCCAGGTTGGAATAAATGCAATTTATGAAAGTCTGTTATGTACCTATATAAAACACATTTGTGACCCTGGACCACAAAACCAGTCTTAAGTCGCAGGGGTATATCTGTAGCAATAGCCAAAAATACATTGTATGGGTCAAAATGATTGATTTTTCTTTTATGGCAAAAATCATTAGGAAATTAAGTAAAGATCATGTTCCATGAAGATATTTTGTAAAATTCCTACTGTAAATATGTCAAAACTTAATATTTGATTAGTAATATACATTTACTAATGTATACAAGATACTTTATTTAGACAACTATAGGTAATTTTCTCAATATTTTGATTTGTTTGCACCCTCAGATTCCAGGTTTTAAAATAGTTGTGTCTCGACCAGATATTGTATCCTGTCCAACAAAAGCATACATCAATGGAAAGCTTATTTATTCAGCTTTCAGATGATGTGTAAATCTCAATTTTGAAAAATTGACCCTTATGACTGGTTTTGTGATCCAGAGTCACATTTTTTATACACTATCGTTTAAAGGTTTTGGGTCAGTATGTTTTTTTAAAGGATTATTCAGCGAAGATACATTACATTGAGCAAACGGGACAGTAAAAGCATTTATAATGTTTAAAAAGATTTGATTTCAGATAAATTCTGTTCTTTTGAACTTGCATCACAAAAATGCATCACAGTTATGGGGTGAATTTTCCACCAAAAGTATTACAGTCACGGATAAAAAAATAACAAGTGTGAAATCAAAATTTTAAAACGCAAGTAAAAATATAAAAAAATGTATTGTAAAAATGTAAAAATGAAAGTTTTCAGAATAGAAAACAATGGTCAATAAAAAATAGTAAGCATAAATCAAAAATTTAATAACGCAAAAAACGTTAGAGTTTCATGGAAGTCGTTCAGAAAAGCAAGCGCAGAACGTGGAAACGAGCAATGTGAAAAACAGCATAAGCATACAAAAAATAAAAATATGTGCAGAAAATAAGAGCATAAAAAACAGAGAAATATAATATATTTATAAGAAAACATGATTTTGTGTGCAAGTCAGATAATTCATATTTAATATTTCAGTTTTGTTCAATATTTTAAATGTGACTCATGCTTTTTAAAAAAATATATATATTAAATATTTGATTTAAACTTATTATTTTTCAGTCCGTGACCATTTTTTTTTTGCTATTCTGAAAACTGCTTTCATTGTTTTTAAATTTTGCTTTCATGCTTCTTATTTTTTTATCCATAAAAAATTGACAACTGGACAACTGTTTTCAACACAGATAATATTAGTAATTGTAACATTCGTCTTACATTCAAATTACATTTGAAATTATATTTAAATAAAAAAAATGTTATTTTAAATTGTAATAATATAACACAATATTACAGTTTTTACTGTATTTTGGATTAAATAAATGCAGCCTTGGTAAACATCTTACTGACCCCAGCAATAACTGATTTAATATGTTTTATATTAAGCAATATTTTTGCTTTTAGCTTTTACTGACCAATCAGAATCCAGGACCAGAACTGTCTGTTTTGAGTTGAATAGTTGAAAGTGGTATTAAATGTGGGAGCACAAGACCTGTCGATAATGTTCAGAATTCACACATATAATATAACCTTCAGTGACAGGCGCTGTGTTAGCGGTGGTTCTTTGGGTCTCTGCTGTTGAACTATTTCCTCTCGGTACGATCAGTTAAGACTTTCAGATCAGCCTCTCAGCTTAAGGGGAATTTAGGCCAGGCCGTCTTGGTAAACCCTCTGTAACAGGAAAGTCCAGGTAAACCCGAAGTTTATAGGCATTATAAAGCTCTGCCTGACTGTTTTCTTTTGAACGCCTGCCCTGGGAGCCATTAACCCAGACACTGTGTGCCATCGAACTGTTTTGGGGCCTGTTATGGAAACCTTAGCTCGCGTCAGCCCAGCGCTGATGTCTGTTTCCAGGCCAGTTGTTATGTTTGTGACGTGTTGGCATGCATGTCAAGGATGGCTTTTATTATGGTGATTTAATACAGGAATGTGGCGGTGGCACGGCAACCACGCAAACACACGCTGCTTCCTGTTGTTATGACAGACTTCCAAGCATTTCTGCTCATATGAGCTCGTACAAATGCACTGCTGTTGTATATCACTGCTGATAGGTGTGTGTGTGCAAAAAATACTCTTTGGATGTGTCTGCAATAGCATTTTACCATACTGCTTTTACTTTTGCTGCAGCATATATACATATAATGTGTGAACTAGTATTTTTCAATTTCCAATTTATCAGTTTGGAATGGATTTCAACAGTTTTTACTGTTGTTAGCATTAGTTTGGTTTTAGAGTTTTTTTTTTTCATTCTTTCCTTATAGGGCTGCTAAAGATAATGCAAAAGATATTGGAGCATTTAAAAATGTTTTACGCTGTTGCATTGCAGTTGGGTTGCATCAAAAGCAAAAATTAATTCATAGCCATTTTACTTACTTTTGGAAACATGAACATGTTAGTGTAGTTTCAGTTTTTCTGGTTATTGCAGTTTGTTTTTGTTACCAGTAAAGTTTTTATGACGGTGAATGTGTTATCAGCTTTTTAATACTGTTTTTAACATTTCTATCATGTTTTTGTAACAGACATGAATTGTAAAATTCAATTAAAAATTTTTTTGTTTTTGTTTTTTTTTGTTTTTTTAATTTCTAAAGTAATAATTACAGTCTATTTGCTCAATTAAACCACTTTGTGAGGCATTATGTATTTTAAGGGTTAAGCTATTTTTTGTAATTTTGGTTTGGTTTATACACTATTATAATATTCATTAATATTTTTAATTTTATTTTTATTGTAAAATAATTGTATTATTTATTATGTTTTCAGTTTAATTTTCATTTTAGTTTGTTTTGGAATTTTGTTTTTTTTAATGCATTTTTTAAATGTAATTTTAAATTAATTTGTAATTAATTTTTAAATAATTAATTTTTGTGTTTTTTGTATTATTTTTATATTGTTTAAATTTATATTATTTTTGTGATTTTCTTTAAAATAATTCAACTTAAATATAATTATTTTAGTTAGTTGACAATAAAAACTAATATTTTAACTAATATTTATATTGCTATTTATGTCAGCTGTTTTTCAGTTGCCAACTACCAGTCAAAAGTTTTTGATCAGAAAGATTTGTAATGTTTTGTAAAGAAGTCTCTTCTGCTCACCAAGCGTGCATTTATTGATTCAAAGTACAGCAAAAACAGTAAAAGTTTAAAATACTTTTTTACTATTTAAAATAACTGTTTTTTATTTGAATATGTCTTAAAATGTTGTTTATTCTCTTGGTTTTAAAGCTGAATTTTTAGCATCATTACTCCAGTCTTCAGTGTCACATGATCCTTCAGAAATCATTCTAATATTATTATTATTACATTGAAAACAGCTGGGTAGATTTTTCAGGTTTCTTTAATGAATCGAAAGTTCAGAAGAACAGCATTTATCTTAAATATAAATCTTCTGTAACATAATTTGGATCAATTTAAAGCATCCTTGCTAAGTATTAATTTCTATAAAGTCTTTCTTACTGACTTACATGTTTTTGAATGGTATAGTGTATAATGTTACAAAAGCTTCAGATAAATTCTGATCTTTGGATCTATTCATCAACGAATCCTGAAAAAAAGTTGTTTTTTAAACTCAACTGTTTTACATATATTGATAGTAATCATATTAAAAATGTTTCTTGAACAGCAAATCAGCATAATGGAATGATTTCTGAAGGATCATGTGACCCTGACAGTAATGATGTTGAAAATTTAGCTTTGGTCACAGGAATAAATTACGTTTTAAAGTATATTCAAATAGAAAACAATTACTGTAATTAATATTATTATTATTTGTAATTTTACAGTTTTTGCTGTACTTCGGATTAAATAAAGGTAGGCTTGGTGAGCAGAAGAGACTTCTTTAA
Organism: Labeo rohita; assembly: GCF_022985175.1. Classification (NCBI taxonomy): domain Eukaryota; kingdom Metazoa; phylum Chordata; class Actinopteri; order Cypriniformes; family Cyprinidae; genus Labeo; species Labeo rohita. The sequence continues at coordinate 43,445,179 of NC_066875.1, forward strand.
AAAACATTAAAAAACTTTCGACTAGCAGTATTAAAAAAAATGTATGTAATATTTGCACTTTTGACTGCATGTCTGTACAGTATATACAGTTCCCAATGATTTCATCAGTTTCCATTCTTAGGCAGACACAGAAAATGGCCTTACTGAAAAAAGGGTCCTATTTCTATCCATTATGGTAGAAAAAAAAGTCTTCTACACTGACTGACGTTTCATATTTAGAATGTGTCAAAGGATGTGAAACCTTCCCAGTCATGCTGTCTGCAAGGTAAAGGCCTCGTCTTACAAAATAAAATGCCACCGGCCCCAGTGCCGCTCTTAGCGTGCTGTTTCTCTCCAGTAAGTCATCTCTCGTGCCAGAAAGAGGGTGGATACCATCCAGGCCTCTGCCTGCTGAGGTTAGCCACAGATGGAGGGCTTTCCCCTACAGACACGGGGCTTAAACTAATAGATAATGCACATGTTCCCTTCGGGCATCTCCCTGGCCAGCCGAAGCGCCTGACAGACAGGCCCATAGTATAAAGCAGCTTTCCTCGGAGAGCCCCGTAAAGCATATCTAATGGTTTTTTGTGTTGCGCTACCTGCTTGAGACTTTGAGTTTAGCCAGCTGGAGTTTTCTGGCTCAGTGCAGCACGCTAGTGCCAGTGTTTCCACTTACAGCCAGTCCAGTCCTTTCTAAAATAAGTTCTCGTTTGAAAAGACGTGACACTGTGCAGGCAGAAGGCGGATTTTTAATGGATGGGTTCGGATTGTGTTGA